>NC_061121.1:118272741-118395598 GCF_002878395.1 Capsicum annuum
CAACCTTCACATTTTCTCTTTAAAATATAACAATAAATAAATTTTCAGTTTTAACTTAATCGAGAAAGTTATCCAAATTCCAGATTTTTTCAAAGAGTCTATTTATCAATTTTAACCTTTTTTAGTATATAACTCTAATATTCAAGCTTTATTTTATACTTTTAATGTTCATTCGGGTTTTCAAATACTCGAGAGATTAGAAAACGCGAGGTATATACATTCTTTCACTACCACGTATAAGGTACATCGTATTGTTTTCACAACAACTATTTACATCATATCTATTATTGCCGTTATTATTTACACCATTACATTTGCAATTATTTCAATTATTATTATTATTGTCATATCGAAACTATCATCATTATTTTAATTCATTATTATTATCATCATGATAATTATTACTACTATTATTATTATGATTATTATTATCATAATTGTTATTATTGTCACTATTATTTTTACATAGTTTCAACACATCTATAATTCAATATTTTTTTTTACACTCTTCAAAGTACGTTTCACAAATAAACTCTACGTTTCACAAATAAACTCCCATGCCATAAGTTATTTTATTTACTCCATAAATATTTATAATTAACTATTTAAATCCACATATTTCTCCTATAGAATTACAAGATTTTAAATTTTATAATACATAAAATTATATTATCATCCTTTTCATGCTTAAAATGCATGTATATTTTGCGATAATTGCATTACTTTCTTTGTACGTGGTAGCGTCATGTTTGATATACTTTAAATTTTCTTTTGAATAATAAATAATAACAAAACTTTTCTTAAGAAAATAACGAAATAAAGGTTTTCCCTAATATTTTCCCAAAATAAGTGTAAGGACTATCTTCGGATAGGCTCTGAGGGGAGCCTAATACCTTCTCCTCGAGTAACTAAAACCCTTACTCAGAATCTCAAAATGTTTTCGATAGACTAAAACAGATTTTTATAATAAAAAATAGTTTTTCCTAATTTTCCTAAAAAGTTAGGTGGCGACTCTAAAAAATAAATTTTCAAATCCCAAGAGTCATTTAATGCCACCATACGTCGTGTGTTGTTTCGACCGGTTCGATATAGGGCTCAACAGAATGGCGACTCTGCTGGGATCTTTGAACTTAGGTTTTAACCTTAACATGCTTAGTTTAGAATTTTGTGCTTTATTGTGTTATTTTCTTGCTCATTTATTATATCATGCTTTCTGTGAAAGGACGCAAGCCAAATCCGAACTCCCGTTCCTTATTTGTCTGTATAACACTACTTGTTATCGCTTTATTACTTGTATTATTCCTATCTAGTCTTGGTCGTACACAATTCACACACTGAACACGCGAGGAGTGCACCTGCACTCCTCCGAAACCTCTTTGGATTCCTTAGTTTCAGAGTTGGTGCAATTAGGTTAGTGCACCTTCTCGCAAATATTCAGTCCCACTCTCGAAATTTTTAGAAAAAAAATCTTACTTTAGAAATAGGTCATGTTGCATAAACCTTAGGCGTGACGGTCCAAGGCATCGTCATCGCAATTAGGAAACCACCCTTTTGTCAAAGGTTACAAACCTATCGACATATTTTATGTGATGATTGATGTTGACGGTCTAAACTAAAACAAATAATGAATTTGAGATAAATGACTTATCATATCATTTACCCTTTCTTTCAGACGAATACCAACCAAACCTTACTAAACATCCAAATGATTGCCTTAGTCTGGCAAAACATTCAAGACGTGCATAGGGCCGAAGTCAGATAACACTTAGGCTCTTTGGTGTTCCTCATGGATATTCAGGCGAACGAAGTGCTCGTGCAACTATTGGTTGAGTTTTGAGATCCGTCCACCGCAATATTTCAGTTTACAGACTTCGAAATCACCCCAACTTTGGAAGACATCAGTAGCCTTACGGATTTGCCTCTTGAAGGGAGGCTGCCGTTAGTCCCATCGGCCATGACCGGTAATGGATATTTGCATACTTTAGGTTTATGGGTGGACCATGCATCGAGGAGCATCAGATACGGTTGGGTTAACTTGGGTTACCTATTTCAAAGATTTGGATATCAAATAAGCTATGACTATCGGTGAGAGAACTTCGCTTGTAGCAGAACAAGGTGGGAGAGTGTTCGCCCCATGGCTTTCGCACTTGCCTTACTGGGAATTCTAGTTTTTCCTCGAAGAAGAGGCCATATCAATATCAACTTGATGCCTTTGGTTTTTACTATGTTCACCGATTTTGAGAAACTGACGTTAGTGCTAATACTGCAGGCAAAATTATTCTGAGCTTTGTCTGCTTGCTCGAGAGGGAATGATTTATTTGGTAGATGTAACTTGCTACTTCAAGTCTGGGCCGTGGAACACTTCTATCAATGGGCGCCAATCGGAGACAACTTAGAGGACGTCCCCAACATAATACAAAACCAAGAACAGAGGTTGAGATTTTGGGAGGCACCACTAGGACTAGAAGCATGGCGGGCTTATTTGACGTACCTCACGGGAGATTCCATCCAATGAAAGCTTCCTAGGATCACAGAGAGAGCACTGTTGAGAAGGTACACCAGTTATTTTATTGAGCTGATTGGGTTGAAAGGAATCCAACCATACGCTCCACTTAGAGTTCTATGTCAATTTGGCATAGAACAAAACATCCCTTTATGGTTACCCATAGATCCAGCGGAAATTACTTATAAAAAACAAATGCCGTAGGACAGAATTACGAAGCTGCAGGAAATGTAGATGAATATACTTTCAGCAGAAATTAGACACACAACTTGGTGCACTCAGGGTATTTTTCATGGAAAGTAGAAGGAGGTCTAATAACACGACCAAGCTGGGAAAGAATTCCTGGGTTGGTGGACTACGACATGGTATGTCAGGTGGCGAGGAAAATACTACCTCACAGGTATCTTACCACCTCCATGTACCGACAGGTAGTTCCGGGATTGGTGGATGACATGATTCTTCCAGACGATAATGATGATGTTAGGGAAGGCACAAACGAGGAACTAGGCGACCAATCCATGAGGAATGATGATAATTCAGACTACCCAGAGTGGCTAATGAATAATCAAGATTTCATGGACTATTTTCTGTGCCCAGGAGATGATAATGACGACGGCCCCACTTGGCCTTAGACTTCCTTTCCTATTGTACTTTTTATATTCCCTAAAAAGAGCCACATGGCCCACCCCGTTGTAAGCCCTTACGACTAACCTTTCACTTTCTTTCAAGCTATCGATGATCTGTTTTGATGTAACATTTTGAAACACCATTTTTCAGTGAAAGTTGTGATTATTCTCAAATCCAAATGTGTTTCAATAGACTGTTTATCATTAAATTGATTAAAACATAGGCCTACCTCTGGCAAAAAAGAGGCTCTATATTAGGACACGTTTGGATGTCGTGAACTTGGTGTATATATGTGTTACTTACTAGTTACATTTCCATTATTGCCCAAACTAACATAGTTTCTGTTTTCTTTTTTTTTTTCTATCTTTCCTTTTGCTTATTAATTTCTCAAAAAAAAAAGAAAAAATTGATTTGTGTCGACTGGAAAACTGGCGGAATCCCAATACAACCTTCGATCAAAAGACAAATTGACTAATAGAGACAAGGCCGCGATGATCCCAGTGGATGACATCGAGAGTTCTCAAAGTCTATCGGATACTCAGAACGATGATCAAATGGAAAATATGGCATAGGATATCGAGGTCCTAAAAGAAGAACTCCATCAAATGTGGGATCTAACCAAGCTAACAATAGCTAGCTTTCCCGCTCAGCCACAGGCTCCAAGTATTGAATTACCTCCAAGCGCTTCCGCTAACCAAGCAAGTATACTGCATGCTCAAGCCCCACCAGCTCTTCAACCTACTATTGTAACTATACCTGCTTATTCATTTCCTACCCAGAACTTTACTGTTCCAGTCCATCCAAAAATTCGGCACGCACCTGAGGCACATGTCACTTGTGAGATACCTGTGCCACTTGTATACGCTACCAAAGCTCTTGCCTTCGTAACATCTGCAACTTTTAAAGTTCCAGTAAGGCTTATCGATATGCGGGGTTAGTAAAAGATGTCCAATCAAGTGAAAAAGGGTCGATAGCAGCCCAGCTTGAGAGTCTAAAAAGAGCATTCAGAAACATTCAAGTCACCAGAGGGACTGAAGATTTAGACTACGACGACTTATGCATTCATCCAGCCATCAACAGGACAATGGGATACAAACTACCAAAGTTCGATGTGTTTGATGGAAAAGGTCACCCGCATGCGCACCTGAGGGCTTACTGCAATAAGTTGGTCGGTGTAGGAAGGAACGAGAAGTTGAGAATGAAGCTATTCATTCGGAGCTTGTCAGGAGAAGCTTTGACTTGGTATACCTGACAAGACCCTCGTAAGTGGCATGACTAGCGGGAAATGGTTCAGGATTTCATGAGTCACTTCAGACTTAACACTGAGATTGATCCAGACAGGTTCTTGTTGGCTAACATACAGAAGAAGTCGTCTGAATTATTTCAAGAATATGCATGGCGTTAGAGGACCGAGGCTGCAAGGATCCAGCCTCCATTGGATAAAAGTGAGCTCTCTAAATATTTTATCCGAGCACAGGAGGGTGTTTACTTTGACAAGATGATGTCGATAATGGGCTAAAAGTTTGCAAAATTGGACAAAATGGGAGATTCCATAGAAGAAGGCATCAAGTCAGGGAAGATCCAATCTATGGCTGTATTGCAAGCCGCGAGTAAGGCCATGCAGATTGGTTTTATTAACGGTAACAAAAAAAAAATGAAAGACGTCTCAGCCGTCACACCATACTACCAACCTGGAAATTCTTCCCACCATTACCCTAATAATCCCAAAATTGTTGCACACATCCCAATGTATAATACTCAACCGCATTATAATCCACCTCGAGCTCCAGCATACCAAAATCCACCAAGACCATATGCCCCTGTCCAAGCTCCAGCTCACTAAAATAGACCAGCCTATGCACCCAGACCATGTCCAAACATTAAAGCTAGAAATACCCGTACCTACACACCGATTGCAGAACCTTTACCCCAGTTATTTGAAAGGTTGAGGGCTACCAGTTTGTTGTATCCAATTGAGGGAAAGGCCCCTGATCTGACCTTTCAAAACTTTGATGGTAGCAAGTGGTGCGGCTATCACTCAGGAGTCCAAGGGCACGACACGAAAGACTGCTACAGCTTGAAGAATCAAATTGAGTCTCTGTTAAGAAGGGGTATCATCAATGCACCACAACATCTCCCAATGTGAACAATAACCCCTTGCCAAATCATGGAAATTGGGAAGTCAATATGATTACTCTAGATGAGGAATATGATTTAGAAGAAACTATTATGCCTACATGGAGCGCAGAGAAATCGCAACTGCATCCCCATCACAACCATTTATTACAGTTTAGTTGAGAAAGCCTATAACTGTTTAAACCTATCTACTGAGAGTCGTAGTGACCAATTTAGCCACTGAGAGGACCGACTATGACACTAAGGCAGTCCCGTAGGACTATCGACCTGAAACCAAGGGAAAAATAATAAACACTGTTGTGGCTCAAGGGATGACCAGGTCAGGAAGGTGTAATGCGCCAGAGGAACCAAATTTTGGAGTTCTCAAGAAAGATCAAAACCCGAGGAGAAATATCATAGATGCTAAAGCTGCAGAATTTTGGAAAAAGATGCAGCCCAAGGACTATTCAGTCGAGGATCAGCTCAAGAAGACACCGGCCCATATATTTGTCATGTCCTTGCTTATGAGTTCTGAAGCCCATATAAATGCTTTGATGGAAGTGTTATCAGGGATTAGCATACCAAAAGAGAAAACTAACGAGACTTTGGCCGCAGCAATCGGGCGAGTGGTGAAGGCAAATAAGGTTTATTTCCATGATGATAAGTTACCATCAGAAAGGGTTGCACACAACAAAGCGCTTCATATTTCGGTCAGATATCATGACAATATTGTGAACAGGGTCTTGATCGATGGTGGTTTGGGTTGCAATATCTGTCCATTCTCCACTTTGAGGGATTTGGGTGTGAATATAGAAGATATAAGGGAGGGTCGGGTGAAGGTTAGAGCCTTTGATGGGTCACAAAGGAGTGTCATCGAGGAAATTTACTTAACACTACATATAGGACCAGTAGAATTTCCTATCCTATTTTAGGTCATGGATATGTCATCTAGCTACAACCTATTGCTGGGGAGGCCATGAGTCCACATGGAAAGAGCAATTCCTTCCACTCTCAATTAGTGCGTGAAGTTTGAATGGGGTCAGACAAAAATTACTGCCCATGGAGAACTCGGTCATCCTATTTATTCTTTCAATTCAATCCCAATCACCGAGAAGTTAGATGGAGCCACTTTACATACTCTAGAGATCATGCAAGCAGTAATTATCAATGAGAAAGTAATGCTAACTGAAGCAAATATGTTGAATAATGAAAAGATGGTTGCATCAGAGATGTTGAAATATGGGTATCAGCCCAAGATAGGACTAAGTCCCAGAGGTGATGGTATAGTCGAGTCAATCCAATTAAAGTAGCAGAAGGGTACTACATGGCTTGGATATGAGCCTATTTCTAGAGTATCCTGCAGTAAAGGATTTGGAATAACGATATTTATGCCAGCCCAAGTCCTGGTTTCAGAACAAGCAGATGACGAAGATATCACAGAAGGAATAGAAAATTTGTTTGTAGCCGTGATCGAAGAAAAATTAGAGGTAGCTTTCAAGAAGCTCACCATCCCTGATGTCGAGCCTGGAGAAGCCTTGTAGAACTAGACCACCAGCCCATCTCTGTTTCGTCAGGAGTATTGGTAGTTTCGGACTGTTGTTTTTTAAAAAAAAAATTATTTTGTTTGCATGATCAATCGAGGCTTGAATCATGCCGAAGCTTTTTGCTACTTGCCTCTTGCCAAAGCCCAGTGCTTTATTAATAAAAGTCCTTATTTTCAAAACTTATTCTTCTATTTTAAACATATATTTACTTTACTAGCTTTTTATACTTTTCAGCGCAAATATTAATAAAAATCCTCGTTCCACGATTATAACATGTAACAAATCTGTTGAGCAAAGCAAGCGATGAACAAGATTATGAGGAGTACGATGAGAGCATGATGCCTGAAAACTTGCCTCAGGAGATCGAACAACTTGAGAGTCAGAAGAAGCCTAATATGGACAAAACTGAAGCCGTCGATTTGGGTGACAAAGAAACAGCAGAGAAAACATGAGTCATCATAAACTTGGAGGCCGAAAGAAAGTAGGAATTTATAAGTCTGCTCAAGTAATACATTGATGTATTTGCTTGGTATTACGATGACATGCCTGGTTTAAGCACCGATATCATCTCGTATCGACTACCGACTAACCCCACATGTCGACCCGTGAAGCAAAAGATGAGGAAATTCAAACCTGTGAGTTTGAGAATCAAGAAGAAGGTGAACAAGCAGATAGAAACCAATATCGTGAGGGTCACAACTTATCCCACCTAGCTGGCCAACATTGTGCCCGTACCAAAGAAGGACGAGAAAATAAGAATATGTGTAGATTATCAGAATCTCAACAAGGCTAGCCCAAAAGACAATTTCCCTCTCCCAAACATTCACATTCTCATTGATAATTGCACGAAACATTAGTTACAGTCGTTTGTTGATTGTTTTGTGGGATACCATCACATTTTGATGGATGAGAATGATGTAGAAAAAATAGCCTTCATCACTCCGTGGAGAGTATACTACTACAGGGTAATGCTATTTGGACTCGAGAATGCCGGTGTAACGTAAATGAGGGCCATGACTACTCTTTTCCATGATATTATTCACAAATAAATCGAAGTGTATGTGGATGATGTCTTCATCAAATCTAAAAGGAGTTCGGACCATTCGAATGATTTACGAAAGTTCTTTGAAAGGCTGTGAAGGTACGACCTAAAGTTGAACCCAGCTAAATGTGCCTTTGGAGTTCCCGCAGGAAAGTTAGTGGGATTCATTGTTAGTAGGAGAGGTATAGAGTTGGACCCATCCAAGATAAAAGCAGTCCAAGACTTACCATCTCCTAAGACCAAAAAAGACGTAATGAGCTTCTTGGGAAGACTCAATTACAGTAGTCAGTTTATAGCTCAATCCACAATAATTTGTGAACCAATATTTAAGTTGTTGAAGAAAGACGCCGCTATCGGATGGACTGAAGAATGTCAGAAGGCTTTTGACAAAATCAAGGAGTATTTGTCTAACCCACCAGTATTGGTTCCACCAGAACTGAGAAAGCCATTGTTGTTGTATCTATTTGTTATGGACAATGCATTTGGATGTATGTTAGGGTAGCATGATGATACAGGGAGGAAGAAGCAAGCCATTTACTACCTAAGTAAGAAGTTCACCCCGCATAAAGTAAGATATACATTATTGGAGCGGACCTGTTGCGCATTGACTTTGGTGGCGCAAAAGTTAAGACATTACCTATCCACGCATACCACGTACTTGATCTCAAGAATGGATCTACTCAAGTATATCTTTCAAAAGCCAATGCCTACTAGAGAGTTGGTAAAATGGAAAATCTTATTGAATGAGTTTGACATTGTGTACATAACACAAAAAGCCGTCAAAGGACAAGCATTGGCTGATCACCTTACAGAAAATCCAGTGGATCAAGATTACACGCCGCTCAATACCTACTTTCCTGATAAAAAGGTATTATTTGCGGGAGAGAATATCTCAGAACCATATGATGGATGGAGGATGTTCTTCAATGAAGCAGCAAACTTAAAAGAAGTCGGAATTGGAGCATTCCTAGTTTTAAAAATAGGTCAACATTACCCAATCTCGGCGAAAATTAGGTTTTCTTGCACGAATAACATGGCAGAATATGAGGCTTGCATTTTCGGGCTTAGGATGGCCATAGACATGGACATTAAAGAGCTATTGGTAATAGGAGATTCAGATTTGTTGATCCATCAGGTGCAAGGAGAATGGACCACCAAGAATGTCAAAATCCTTTCTTATGTGGAATGTGTTAAGGAATTGAGCAAAAGGTTTATGAAGATTGAATTCAAGCATGTCCCACGAATTCAAAATGAGTTCGCTGATGCCTTGGTGACACTATCTTCAATGATTTAGCATCCAGATAAGAATTACATCGATCCCATCAAAGTGGAGATACACGACCAACAATTCTACTATTTCTATGTAGATAAAGAGCCAAATAGAAGATCGTGGTACTACAACATTAAGAGGTTACTTGGAGTAGGAGGATATCCAGAAGACGCTACTGACAAGCAAAAGAGGACTTTAAGAAGGATGGCCAATCGTTTTTTTCTCAATGGGGAAATCATATATAGGAGGACTCTAGACCTAGGATTGCTATGATGTGTCGATGCCACAGAGGCCACGAGATTGTTAGAGGAGATACATGCAGGAACTTTTGGACCCCATATGAACGGTTTCATGCTTGCGAAGAAGATTTTGAGAGCTGGATACTTTTGGATAACTAAGGAGAGGGATAGCATTCGATTCGTGTAGAAATGTCACCAACGTTAAGTTCATGGAGACTTTATACGAGTTCCGCCAAATAAACTCAATATGATGGGTTCTCCTTGGCCGTTTGCTGCTTGGGGAATGGATGTTATTGGGCCCATAGAGCCTCCTGTGTCCAATGGACACCGTTTCATCTTGGTTGCTATCGATTACTTCACAAAGTGGGTTGAGGCCTTTACACATAAGGCCGTAACCAAAAATATGGTAGAAAATTTTGTTCGCAACAACTTAGTCTGCCGATTTAGAATTCCAGAATTAATCATAATAGATAATTGAGCCAATCTTAATAGCGACCTGATGAGAGAGATTTGCAAAAGGTTTAAGATCTCTCATCGAAATTCCACAGCATATCGACCACAAATGAATGGAGTAGTTAAAGCTGCAAACAAAAATATCAAGAGGATTTTGAGGAAGATAGTGGACGGTAATAGAGAATGGCATGAGAAGTTGCCATATACTTTACTTGGATATCGTACCACATTCAGAACTTCTACTGGGGCAACTCCCTACATGTTGGTTTATGGATCAAAAGTAGTGATACCTGCAGAAGTAGAGATACCTTCGTTGAGAGTCATTTAGGAGGTTGGTCTAGGCGACGCTGAATGGATTCATAGCAGGATTTAGCAGTTGATGCTCATTGATGAGAAGAGATTGGATGCAGTCTGTAATGGTCAACTCTATCAAAATAGAATGATCAATGCATTCAACAAGAAATTCAAACCTCATCGATTCACACTGGGACAATTAGTATTAAAGAAGATATTCCCCCACCAAGATGAAGCCAAAGGGAAATTTGCGCCAATTTAGCAAAGTCCTTACATAGTTCACCGAGTACTCTCAGAAGGAGCAGTAATCCTTGCAGAAATGGATGGCATAATAAGCACGAAGCCAATCAACTCAAACGCCATCAAGAAGTACTATGTTTGAAGACATTAGGACTAATTGTTTCTTTATAATTTTTGCATTTTTCTCTAATGTAACAGAACTATGTATTAGCCTGATTTCCCATGGTGGGATACGTAGGCAGCCCACATAGGGTTCGATTTCCCTTAGAAAAACCCTAAAACATCATCCTTTCATGTCTTTAGAACTACACTCAACCTGACTTCCCATGGCGGGATACGTAGGCAATCCGCATCGGATTCGGCCCCTTTCATATTTTTACCTTTTTATTGTACTAAACTAAGGCCTGACCTGATTCTACTTGGATACGTAGGCAGCTTGAGTCAGGCCCGGTCATTGTACTATTTTACTTTATCTTTTGTATCAAACTATGTTATGACCTGATTCTTATTCTTAGGATACTTAAGAAGCCTGAGTCAGGCTCGGTCACTGCACTGCATATTTTACTTTTCCCATTGTATTGAACTATGTCACGACCTGATTCTACTTGGATACGTAGGCAGTCTGAGTCAGACTCAAGTGCTGCATTTCATACCTCATTCTCTACCCTCGAACTACGCACAGACCTGATTCTTATCTTAAGGATACGTAGGCAACCTGAAAGGTTCGGTTTTACCTTAAGGAAAACCCTCTTTGCTCGTAGTATAGCCTCAGAATATAAGAGATCTCGCAGCCAGAATCATCATAGCATCAACAGTCAGAGCAGCTCCACCCGAAAGATAAAGCTACATGGATCACGATCAACAAATGGAAGCTTAACGGATTTCCAAACGTGTCATAATCTAAAAACAATAAAGGATTACTATATATACTTAATACAAACGTATTATATTTGCTAAAACATATATACATATATGTATTTTTCACTATACTTTCAACTTTCCCACCTACTGAGGCTCCAGATTTGGGAGTGATTAAGCAACTGAGGGAGTGTTGGAGAATTTCATAAACAAAGCTAGGATTCCCAAGTCGACACAAATCAACACCCCCTCCCAACTAAGAATTCTTTGAGCACAGAAAAATACAAATTGGAAGACTACATCAAGCCAAGCTTTGGGATAGGATCAAGGGTGGGCTTACCACTACAACATGAGCCAAATATTCTTCCCTTACTTCATTCTCTTTAGATACATTTATACTAATCCTCGCAAACTCTAAGAGTTTTATTCGAATTCTTTTGCTGGTACATTTTGAAGACCCAGGTCAAAAACTTAGAAAAGAGGATCCTCATAGGAAGATTAGGCTATTTATTTCTCTCAACAAACTCCTTAAATCAAAGAGTGTTGTCTGACTTCAATAAAGTTGAGATTTCATAAGGTAGTGACTGTATATAAGCAAATAAAGTCAATGCTTTGCATTTCAAAGGACTGTATATAAGCAAACAAAGTCGAGCTTTCGTATTTTGAGGACTATATATAAGCAAACAAAGTCGAGTTCCACATTTCAAAGACTGTACATAAGCAAGCAAAGGGATCCTCTGCCATATCGGAGGATGTGAATGAGTAATACGACTCTCTGCCATATCGAGAGTTGTGCACCAGAAAGGGGGACACGCCGCCACAAATCAGAGAATGTATATAAGCAAAACAACACTTTGCCATATCGAAGAATCTCATTTCATCAAACAAAGCACAGCCTACCAATCAGAGGCACACATCATAGCAAGTGCGCAAGAAAGCCACTATCACAACAACATCAAGTTCCAACAATAATACCGTTATCTCTTTCAGACTGAAAGCAGCCTTGACAAATACGAGGCAGTCTACCTTTGGGCAAATATCCCATTGTCAAAGTCTATTTACATTTCAGCCGACAGAGGTTATTTATATTTCAGTCGACGGAGGCTATTTATATTTCAGCCGACAGAGGCTATTTACATTTCAGCCGACGAAGGCTATTTACATTTCAGCCGACGAAGGCTATTTACATTTCAGCCGACGGAGGCTATTTATATTTTAGCCGATGGAGGCTATTTACATTTAAGCAGTTGCTCAGCCGACGAAGGCTATTTACATTCCAACCGATGGAGGCTATTTACATTCTACCCGACGGAGGCTATTTATATTTCAACTGACAGAGGCTATTTATATTTCAGTTATTGCCCCGCCAATCGGAGGCCTCCACAGACAGAAACAATACTAGTTTGAATATCTAAACTCTACTCTTTACATTACGATTTCAATTTACAAATTTTCAAACAAAAGGTACTTTTCACCCTTTTACCTATTTTGCAGGACCATGCAGTACAACATGGAACTACCCTCTTAGCAGCAAACTGTGGCAAGCTAGTTGAATATCAAGCATCCCTATCTACGTCAAGGATTTCGGCGAAGAAACTCAACTCGACTCAAGTTTTTATTTTCATAATTTTCTTTGTCATCACCCAGTGTCGTCTTAGTCCGACACTGGGGCAATTTTTGAAAAATCGTTAACTCCTTTTCTCTCAAGATCCTCAGCAGATATCACTATCCAACATCTCCTCACCCCCAGCTACTTCTAACATCCTATTTTGGACTTGCACCCATATCCATTTCATTCGTGCTGAAAGTTTGTTATCATCCCGAGGGAACCCAGTGTTACCATAAATTCTATACTGGGGCAAATTTTGATAAATATCAAAATTTTGCTACAATTCGAACTTTAAATGGCCTGATTTCTCGTGGAGCCCGAGATATCTAGGCAGCTCAAAAATCGAAGCTCGGTCATAATCTTTCAAATATTTTGTTCTGCCCGAGATAAAATTGAATACATCAATGTGAGTTCCCAAAGATTTCCACACAAATCTTCGATCCCTCAGGGGCAACTGTTGACACCCAATTCTGACTCGCCATTTTTTTCTTAATTACTTTTTTCGATGCTCCTCGGCCCTAAATATTTTTATTAAAAAAATGAAATAAAAATAAGATTCATATTTTTGTTTCTATTTCTACAAGTTTTAATAAAAAGGGAGTTTATTTTCATGTATAAAATTATTTTAATTGAATATAATTAAATATTTTGACATCAAAATCGTAAAATATATATCTTTTGATAGTCACATCCACATTCTTTTTAACTGTATTTTCAAGGGAGTATTGTGACCTTATATGTATATTTTTTTTACTACATAAAATATATCTTTTACAAGATGTACATATATTTATATTTTTTATGTATTTTATTATATTCTTATTTTCACACATACACACATATATATACATATATATATAAGTATTTTGTTAACAGAAAAGTCGCAAAATATTTAGTCGAATGTTTGTACAAATTATGTCTGCAATTTATACACGTTAAATTAAAATAATTTTAAATAATTTTTAGGATATCACGAAGCATCGATGAATTTAATTTAATAAAAAAAAGAGTATTCGGGCTAGCAATAGTCTAATTTCATTTTTATTTCACTCGAGACCAACTCTCATTTTATAAATTTCAATCAAGAGCCTAAAAATTAGCCAGAAACTTAGTCCAATTTCTATGTCTGCTTCGTCACTCCGCCTTAACAGATACGACTTAATCTGGTCCGTTGATTTATTTTGAATCCGAGAGATCTCAAAATTTTCAGTTATTTTTATATATGTAGATATATAATTTATTTTTTATTAATTTAACTGTCTCTTATTTATGCATTTATTTTATCTTTTTTCCTTCTCTTTAAATTAAATTCGAACCGTCCGACCGGATCGAAAAAAAAAGTCATTTTAAAACCAACCTTTTTCATATTTATCCATATATGCATACATTTTTATTTTTCCTATTTTGTTGTTGTTATTATTTTTAAGGGTAATCGCTTCAAAATCGTCCGATCAAAAGATCGGACGAATCAAAATCAGTCCAAAAACATCCGACTAGCATAAATTAATGTAGTCTGCTAATTTTTCTTTCTAATCCGAGGGTCCCAAATTTTCAAATATTTATATATATATATATATTAGTACTCTAATTTACCTTTTTATATATTTTTTAAATTCGAAATGTTTCGATCAAAATCGAACGGATCAAAAATTAATCGATTTTAAATATATTTCTTCGTATATTTATCTATATATATACACATATATAAATATTTGTATTGTTATTATTTTGAGGTGATATTTTAGGACCGGCCGATTAAAAATCGGACGGATTAAAATTGGTCAAGATTTTAAAGAACAGTCCATTAAATGTACACCTACCGCATTTGGCAAAACCAGAGGCACGTGTATCGTACCTTTCCCAGCTTTCAAAACACGCGCATCAGTGTGTGGTTATAATCAATGTACCAAACTAGTCAAAAAATGGGATGTCTTCTCTCTCTGTTGTCTATCTTCTTCCTCCATGACCCAAAATAAGGAAAAAACTTAGGTGCTCGATTCAGCCATAACTGCGCCCTCTGAGAAAAATCCACCATCCCCCTTACCATTGATGGGTCACTATCTTTCATTACCCAAATTTCACAAAAATCAAACAAAGTTTCATCTCACTTCTTCCTTCTCCTTTCCACCATCCCCGAATTGGAGTATCATAGTTGGTATCCTACCAAATTTGCGAGCGTCTCCCCTATTTTCATCATGGTCAGTCCGTGAATCCATAAAATTCAGAGAAAGCAATCCCAAAATGATGTAATAGTTTATTTACTAGCTTCGAATCCACCATTAATGGCTTCAAAAGTTAAAGATTTGTTCAGTAATTCAAAATTCAAATTGTTTTTCTTAAATTATTATTCGAATTCGGACATTAGAGTCTAGATTTTAGGCTGTAAATATGTAATACCCCATATGTTTCTAAGCTAGGAGACGAACCTTTTTTTTCCAACATATGAAACCTCCTATCCTATGAGTAGCATTTTAATGCATGACATACAATGAGTATCCTAGTGATAAGATAGCTTATGATACATTAAGCATGTTCATATGAGTCACTTAAGGTAATACAAGCTAAGAGTTTTTGAATCCATCAACTTTTAGTGTTTGATTTTGCAAGGGTTATCTTTGAATGAGTATAACTCGATGTTAATGTGGTATTTTGGCTGATTTAGACCAACCAAATTGTACAGAATCAAATTATCTTTCCAACGATACCAATTTTGCCTTAATCCAATACCCGAGCGAAAAGTTATGCCCATTTTCGTGAGAGACAGTAAGCATAGGCGATTGGTTAGGCGCCGCCCAACCCAGGATAGGCGATCACTTGGGCGCCGCCTAAGTCAATTTCAGGTGTAAAAACCACTCCGTTTTGAGTTGTTTTAAAGGTAATTAAGTCTTTTAATACTCCTTACACGTCCCTAAACTTAACCCTACGAAATATATAGCCTCTAAATATATTACAACCCTATTTTCATCTCAAAGCTCATCATCCAAGAGCACTAAAGGAGAAAAAGAACTAGGGTTACACAATCAAGCTTGAAGATCCAATTTCAAGAAAATTCCTCCGTCAATCATCAAGAATCTTCCTTCTAAGGTATGCATAGTGTTCATCCACGGATTTCTTTTGTCCGTAGAGTTCAAGAATCAATCTTTAAAATACAAAAGCTTGGTTGATTGTGGTGATATAATCATACCCATGTTGATGCTTGTTTGTTTTCCTATTTTTCATTATAAAGTATGATTTCTATATTGTTGGTGTTGATGATCATGTTGTTGATATTGGGTGATTCCCAAGATGGAATCTTTATATATTTTTGTGAATTCATGATATCATATGAGTTGGAAACATGTAAATTTGGTTGTTCATGATGTATAATTTGGTGATTCCACCTATGCTTAAGAAGTGCATGTAAGGAGTTTGATAAAATGCCTAAGAAACTAGAAATCATGCAATATAGTTAATTGTGACTAAGTGAAGGATTCATGATATGCCCTTACATTCCAATGACTTCTATGTTGATAATGTGCCTTGTAAATGTTGGTGGAATACTCATGAACTATTCTTATGAGATTATGCTATGTTTACTTGCAAATCCTACGTATGAACAAGATGTATGATAACCATGCAATCCACATGAACTTCCATGCTATTAGTATGTGTTGCCAATATGATTATGCAATGAACATGATATTAAGATTGTGCAAGTACTTCCATGTGATATGAAATCCTTTCCATCCAATACATTGTTGATAACCATGTATAGTATGAGATCACTACTTATGATATTATGAATTATGGACTCTACTCTTATGATCAAGTCAGTCATGTGTGTCAGTTTCCTTCCATCGAGTCCTGGGGGTACTTGTACCTGAAAAATATAGCTCTATGCCTAGAGCCATGTCATGTTTTCACGATACTCTCAGTCAAGCCATGATATATAGAATTCAGTCAGTCATGTGACTCATGAAAACTCAAAAATCTCAGTAATCTCAGTATTCTCAGTGCTTAGTAACTTCAGCAACCTCAGTATTCACAGTCAATCTCAGTAACTTCAGTACTCTCAACTAGTCCTCAGAACTCAGTATATTCCGTCAGTCATTGGAATCCAGTAAACTTAGTTTAACTCTGCTAAATAATACCACTAGTATCATTCTAGTTAATCAGTATCAGTTCAACTAATCAGTTCAGTTCAGCTATTCAGTTCAGGTTAGTTATTCAGTTCAGTATCCTTCAGATGGGAGTAGAGGTTAGCACCGAGTGAACCCAAGGATGGGAACTCACCCGCCAGTTCAGGGTGTGATTCTTAATAGCAATCCTTGTGTTCCAGAAATACGTAGCTAGCGTAGGTTAAGACATCTTAACCCGTCAGATTAGGGTTGATGAGGTGGCTTAACCCATCAGTTTAGGGGTCCCACCGTTCTCACTTGAATACCTTCCAGTATAGGGTTCTCACAGTTGTCCTTACCAGTGGCGCGATATTGACACCCCTCCAGTCGGGGCAGAGATTGGACCCCAACTTAGCTATTATAGCGTATTTGGGGCATGTCGGCCAGATAACTACTTCCCACAGTTTCAGTTACAGATTTCAGGACTGTCAGCTATAGCTACCCAGTCTCAGTAAAGAACTAAGAAAGTTCTTCAAAATTCAGTATATCAGGACTGTCAGATACAGTCAACTCAGAAATAGAATTGAACTCAGATAGTTTCCTTCAGATTTATTCACTGTCAGATACAGTCACTTATGCTATTAATCACAAAAGTTATCAGAACTCATGCTATCAGTACTCAACTTCAGGACTGTCAGATACAGTCAATCAGACCAGTTCTTTATAATTCGAACTGTCAAAAACAATCATTCATTTATCAGTAATGCAATATCAGTCTCTTAGTATTCATAATACAGTATTAGATCCATCACTTATTAGTGATTTACATATCAATATCAGTAAACTCAGTCTTTTAGAATCTCATTATCAGTACACTTATGTTGTCAGTATTCAGACTTAGTAGTCAGTATCTCCATGAGTTCAGTTACAGTTACGTATGTATGTATGTACTCTCACGTTCATATCAGTCAGTATTTTTTATGCATATAACCCTTTGCATTTAGCTTACCTCACTCGTATACTCAGTACATTCAGACGTAATGACGCATTTGCGCTATGGTGCTTTCTCTTATGTTACACCATAGGTTTAGAGGCCTGTGCTCCAAATCAGCAGTAGATTCGAGGATCAGCAGTCAGAATTAGACGTGAGTCATCATCCTTCAGGACATGATGATTTTATTTCTATTTCAGTTTTCACTTTATTTCAGTAGTTGAAGTTAGTTGGGGACATGTCCTATCAACTCCTTATTCAGTTCAGTTAGAGGCTTTCGGACTAGATATCAGATTAGAGGTTCAGACTTCAGTATTTATATTCCTTTTTGGTATTGTTATACCATATTTTTCAAATATGTATTAGTATTGAACCTTATGGCCTTACAGTATCAAATTATCTTTCCAACGATACCAATTTTTCCTTAATCCAATACCCGAGTGAAAAGTTATACCCATTTTCGTGAGAGATAGTAAGCATAGGCGATTAGTTAGGCGCCGCCCAACCCAGGCATAGGCGATCACTTGGGCGCCACCTAAGTCAATTCCAGGTGTCAAAAACACTTCGTTTTAAGTTGTTTTAAAGGTAATTAAGTCTTTAAATACTCCTTACACGTCCCTAAACTTAACCCTACGAAATATATAGCCTCTAAACATATTACAACCCTATTTTCATCTCAAAGCTCATCATCCAGGAGCACTAAAAGAGAAAAACAACTAGGGTTGTACAATCAACCTTGAAGATCCGATTCTAAGGAAATTCCTCCGTCAATCATCAAGAATCTTCCTTCTAAGGTATGCGTAGTGTTCATCCACGGATTCCTTTCGTCCGTAGAGTTTAAAAATCAATCTTTAAAATACAAAAGCTTGGTTGATTGTGGTGATATAATAATACCATGTTGATGCTTGTTTGTTTTCCTCTTTTTCATTATAAAGTATGATTTCTATATTGTTGGTGTTGATGATCATATTGTTGATATTGGGTGATTCCCAAGATGGAATCTTTATATGTTTTTGTGAATTCATGATATCATATGAGTTGGAAACATGTAAATTTGGTTGTTCATGATGTATAATTTGGTGATTTCACCTATGCTTAAGAAGTGCATGTAAGGTGTTTGATAAAATGCCTAAGAAATTAGAAATCATGCAATATAGTTAAATTGTGACTAAGTGAAGGATTCATGATATGCCCTTACGTTCCAATGACTTCTATGTTGATAATGTGCCTTGTAAATGTTGGTGGAATACTCATGAACTATTCTTATGAGATTATGCTATGTTTACTTGCAAATCCTACGTATGAACAAGATGTATGATAACCATGCAATCCACATGAACTTCCATGCTATTAGTATGTGTTGCCAATATGATTATGCAATGAACATGATATTAAGATTGTGCAAGTACTTCCATGTGATATGAAATCCTTTCCATCCAATACATTGTTGATAACTATGCATCATATGAGATCCCTACTTATGATATTATATATTATGGACTCTACTCTTATGATCAAGTCAGTCATGTGTGTCAGTTTTCTTCCATCGAGTCCTGGGGGTACTTGTACCCGAAAAATATAGCTCTATGCCTAGAGCCATGTCATGTTTTCACGATACTCTCAGTCAAGCCATGATATATAGAATTCAGTCAGTCATATAACTCAGGAAAACTCAGAAATCTCAGTAATCTCAGTAGTCCAGTAATCTCAGTAACTTCAGCAACCTCACTATTCATAGTCAATCTCAGTAACTTCAGTACTCTCAAACAGTCCTCAGAACTCAGTACATTCCATCAGTCATTGGAATCCAGTAAACTTAGTTTAGCTCTGCTAAACAATACCACTAGTATCAGTTCAGCTAATCAGTTCAGTTCAGTTATTTAGTTCAGCTTAGTTATTCAGTTCAGTGTCCTTCAGATGGGAGTAGAGGTTAGCACCGATTGAACCCAAGGATGGGAACTCACCCGCCAGTTCAGGGTGTGATTCTTAGTAGCAATCCTTGTGTTCCAAAACTACGTAGCCAATGTAGGTTGAGATATCTTAACCCGTCAGATTAGGGTTGATGAGGTGGCTTAACCTATCAGGTTAGGGGTTCCACTGTTCTCACTTAAGTACCTTTCAGTATAGGGTTCTCACAGTTGTCCTTACAAGTGGTGCGGTATTGACACCCCTCTAGTCAGGGCAGAGATTGGACCCTAGCTTAGCTATTATAGCATATTTGGGGTATGTCGGTTAGATAACCACTTACCATAGTTTCAGTTACAGATTTTAGGACTGTCAGCTATAGCTACCCAGTCTCAATAAAGAACTCAGATAGTTCTTCAATTTCAGTATATCAGGACTGTCAGATACAGTCAACTCAGAAATAAAATTGAACTCAGATAGTTTCCTTCAGATTTATGGACTGTCAGATACAGTCACTTATGCTATCAATCACAAAAGTTATCAGAACTCATGCTATCAGTACTCAGCTTCAGGACTGTCAGATACAGTCAATCAGACCAGTTCTTTATAATTCGAACTGTCAGAAACAATCATTCATTTATTAGTAATGTAATATCAGTCTCTTAGTATTCAGCAATACAGTATCAGATCTATCACTTATTAGTGATTTACATATCAATATCAGTAAACTCAGTCTTTTAGAATCTCATTATTAGTACACTCATATTGTCAGTATTCAGACTCAGTAGACAGTATCTCCACGAGTTCAGTTACATTTACGTATGTATGTATGTACTCTCACGTTCATATCAGTCAGTATTTTTCATGCATATAACCCTTTGCATTTTAGCTTACCTCACTCGTATACTTAATACATTCAGACATACTGACGCATTTGTGCTATGATGCTTTCTCTTATGTTACACCATAGGTTCAAAGGCATGAGCTCCAAATCAGCAGTAGATTTAAGGATCAGCAGTCAGAGTTAGATGTGAGTTCTCATCCTTCGAGAACATGATGATTTCATTTCTATTTCAGTTTTCACTTTATTTCAGTAGTTGGAGTTAGTTGGGGACATATCCCATCAACTCCTTATTCAGTTCAGTTAGAGGCTTTCGGACTAGATGTCAAATTAGATGTTCAGACTTCAGTATTTATGTTTCTTTTTGGTATTGTTATACCATATTTTTCAAATATGTATTAATATTAAACCTTATGGCCTTACAGATCATGTTTCTGCATATTTTATGAGATATTATGTAGTTTACAGGTACAGATATCAGTCATAGGTTAGGTTGTGGTCTTTTGGGGTTATGAGCACTGTGTAGCGTTTCAATTCAAAAAATTGGGGCATTATAAAATAGCCGAATCAAAATTCCTATGGAGGGCATCGATCAATCAAAAAATTAGAGCAGAAGGAAAAAAAAGATTAAAAAAAGAGGGACAAGAGCGAAAAAGAAGATAAAAAAGGGGGAGTTGAACAAGAGCAAAAAAAAGTGGAGAACGGAAAAAAAGATTAGGAGAGAAGGCAAATTTTGTGAGGCCTGAAAATAAAAAAAAAAGAAAATCAAATTTAAGATTGGGGAGAAAAAATAAAATTCGTAAGAAGAGGAAAAGAGGGAATACATGTTTGGGAACAAGTTTTTATTTTATTTAGCAACAGGTTCTGCAAACAAAAAGGTTCTTGATTTGTTACTTCTTTTCTGATTTCGAACCTAATCTGAAGTTTTACAGTTCGAGTTAAGGTCGTCGAAAACTATCCCGACGTCAACGCCCTAGTTTGCTGCACCAAACAAGGTGTGAATTTGTCCCTTTTCGTATCTCTTTGATTTTTTATTCCTCTATGCTAATATGTTTGAAATCGAGATGTTCTGAGTGAGGATTTGTGATCTAAAATCCTCTTAATTTATTGCCCTGTAATTCTAATATTTCTTCGATTCTTTCCCTTATTTTATTAGATTTGATGAATATGTAGTCTGCTGTTGTCTCTCATTTTTTTTGAAAAAAAATTATTAGTAATACCCACTTGGTCGATAAACTTGGTCCATAATCTCTTTTACCTTGACTACAAACTTAAAAGTACTCTTTGAATTGTTATTTGCTTTAGAAATATGTCATAAATGTCATCTCCGCATGAGTTCATATCTTGTTGTCAACTCCGAAGTGGACTTGTATTGAATTTAGTTTTAAATGGGTGTCATTATCAAATCTAGGGTAGAAATGTATGTTGTATATTTTGGTCACGTTGTTATCTCTCTTAAAAAAAAGAATTTAGATAGGATTTCCCTTTAAAAAGTATGATTTCATTTTGGTTCGGATCATGTGGAAAGCTTTCGTTGTCCTAAATTTGTCTACGCTTTCTATCCCGATATATAGTATTGCTGAACTATATTCTAGGAAGGTTATTCCGCATTTGGTGGTTATGCTTTCTCAAGAATTAGAGAATACTAGACGTAGCATCTCAGTAGCGTTTTGAGACCTCGAAATCGAACTAAGGAAGAAATGATTCATGGCATGTGATAATCTCGGTGCATTAGGTTATTTTTTATTTCAAAATAAAATAAAAGGCATTAAGTTTCTTTGCAGTAAGGTCCAAAGATGATTTTTGGGAAAATGTTTGTTAAACATTCTCACTTGAGAAGTATTCTTTTTTTTTAAATCTTGATTCACACATTGATTCTAGCCGTCTTAATTTTACACTAGGTGCTCCCCTCTGCTTTCATCACCTCTCTATTTAGGATTTGAGATAAATTTTGGGATGTTTAAAACATATTCAATATTCGTGTCTTTATTTCACATGTTGAGTGTGTAATTTTAAGAGTTTATGTTCTTGGTTTGGCATCTCTCATTGAAGCGGACAGCTATGTTGAAATATTTCTTTCCAAATGACTTCGTATTTAATAGGGATAGCTATCGATACCTTGTTAAATTTATTCATAATAAACAAGAATTAGGGAGTCCTATTGACGATAAAGTTTTGAGTAATCACTTGTTTGTCATGGTAAAGATGAAGTTTGACCGTACATGTGTAAGTGTATGTCTTATTACATTTGATTGGATTTTCTTTATCATTCTATCTGAAAAGGTATTTGATTTAGTACATTAGTATGTGCGCATAGTAACACGAAGGGATCTCCATCGTCATTTGAACGCTCAAGTGTTGTGGTTAAAATTTTTCTTAACTATTGAGATTTAGCTTATTTATGGGATTGTATTATAGCTGTTGAAATCACAAATCATTAGCCTGGGCTTACTTTTATAACCAGTGTAATTTCTTTCAGTGGTGATCAAGTTAACTTTGCTCAACTATGTTACATATTCTTTCACACGTTATGGTCAGGTTGTCATTTAATTTTAAAACATGTCAATCTTTTGCATGGAGTTTGAAATATTTTTGTAAGTTCCTGCTTTGGAATTTAGGTGTTTGTTGTAGGTTTTGTTTGTTAATTCCACCTCCAAGGATATTTATAGAGCCTAGTTTTGTTTTTCCTGTGTGCTTGCCATCTTTTGCTCAGCTCGTGAAATTGTGAATCAAGCATGTTCTACTTTAATTTTGCGTGCCTATCCTTTTGAGTTACTAATCCTTATCTTTCCTTTATTTTACATGTAAACTCGGGACTCGGAGTTCTGCAATGGAACTCATCTTTGACCCAAGCATCGGGTCAATCGTCGCTAGGATTGCAAGAGCCTCGGTGTCGCAAAATTAGAAGCCCAAACTCCCAAATGGAGTCTAGTATCTCTTATCTTCTTTGAATTTAATTTATATCCGTCATGTTGAGTTTTTGGAATGATACTAACTCTTGTTATTGAATTTTTTTAGACAACTTTACTTCATTATTTAAACTTATGTTATCTTGTTATTTGTCGACCCTTTAGAAGTAGTTTTAATGTTTTACTTTCGCAAATAACGCGTGATTATCGCTAAGGAAAATACATTGTCATCATAATCGGCTAACTTTTTTAAAAAAAACTTATTACCAATATCTTGAATGAGATTACCATAGCAACCTTCACATTTTCTCTTTAAAATATAACAATAAATAAATTTTCAATTTTAACTTAATCGAGAAAGTTATCCAAATTTCAGATTTTTTCAAAGAGTCTATTCATCAATTTTAACCTTTTTTAGTATATAACTCTAATGTTCAAGCTTTATTTTATACTTTTAATGTTCCTTCGGGTTTTCAGCTTCTCGAAAGATTAGAAAACGCGAGGTATATACATTCTTTCACTACCACGTATAAGGTACATCGTATCGTTTTCACAACAGCTATTTTACATCATATCTATTATTATCGTTATTATTTACACCATACATTTACAATTATTTCAATTATTATTATTAATATTATTATTATTATTATTGCCATATCAAAACTATCATCATTATTTTAATTCATTATTATTATCATTATTATTATTATTATTATTATTATTATTATTATTATTATTATTATTATTATTATTATTATCATCATAACTGCTATTATTATCACTATTATTTTTACATAGTTTCGACACATCTATAATTCAACATTTTTTTTACACTCTTGAAAGTACGTTGCACAAATAAACTCCCATTCTATAAGATACTTTATTTACTCCATAAATAATTATAATTAACTATTTAAATCCACATATCTCTCCAATTTCTCCTACAGAATTACAATATTTTAAATTTTATAATACATAAAATTATATCATCATCCTTTTCATACTTAAAATGCATGTATATTTTGCGATAACTGCATTACTTTCTTTGTACGTGGTAGCGTCATGTTTGATATACTTTAAATTTTCTTTTGAATAATAAATAATAACAAAACTTTTCTTATCACTGTTTTAAGCAAATAACGAAATAAAGGTTTTCCCTAATATTTTTCTAAATTAAGTGTAAGGACTATCTTCGGATAGGCTCTGAGGGGTGCCTAATACCTTCCCCTCAAGTAACCAAAATCCTTACTCAGAATCTCAAAATATTTTCGATAGACTAAAACAGAGTTTTATAATAAAAAATGATTTTTCCTAATTTTCCTAAAAAGTTAGGTGGCGATTCTAAAAAAAAATTTAAATCCCAAGAGTCATTTAACGCTACCATACATCGTGTATTGTTTCGATCGATTCGAAATAGGGCTCGACAGTAGTCACCTCAGAACAGAACGGAACTCAGCTAATTCCATCAGAAACTAGACTGATAGATACAGTCGCTCAGTATTAGTTATTTCAGTTATACGGTTATCAGTATCTCATGTTATCAATACTCAAATTCAGTAATCAGGTTATCACGAACTCAGTTATAGTTATTATGTATTCATGCATGTATTCTCACGTTCATGTTGTTCAGTCAGTTAGTATAGTTTATGCATGTGAACCCTTTGTATTCAGCCTACCTCACATGCATACTAATACATTCAATCGTACTGATGCATTTGTGCTATAGTATTTTACACCATAGGTTCAGAAGCACGAGCTCCAAAGCATCATTAGCATTCCAGTACTCAACAGTCAGAGTCAACAGTGAGTCCTCATCCTTCGAGGACATGGGCATTATCTTATCATTTCATACTTAGTTTATTTCAGTAGTTGGATTTCAGTAGTTGGAGTTAGTTGGGGCCATGTCCCATCAACTCCTTATTCAGACAGTTAGAGGCTTTTCAAACTATCATGTTCAGACAGTTCATTAGTTTGTTTTGGGTATTTCATACCCCACACAGATGTTATATTTTATTAGATATTGTGTCTCAGTTTTGAACCTTACTACCTTACAACCTTTATTTTTGCATTTACACAGTATATTATGCAGTGTTCAGGTACAAATATCAGTCATGGGTTAGCTTGTGGTCCTTCGAGGTCATGAGCACCGTGTAGCATTTCAGGTACCAGATTTGGGGCGTTACAGGTTTTTATGCTCAAGATTGTGATAATTTCAAAGTTCTTTCAATTGAAATATCAAAGAATATATTTTTTCTTATTTCTTCTCCCAAATTTTCTCAAATATTGTGTTCTTCACCTACACATTAGCTATTTTTTATCCATTGAATATTACGTTGAAGCTTTCTTAATCCCTATAAACTCGCATAGATTTGATTTGAAGATTTTTATGGTAAATTTTATATCTTTATGGATATATATGTTTGTTCTTCTTTGTTTTTTAAGTTATTCTCTACATTACCCACTAATTTTATTCAATTTTTCATATATATACAGTGTTAATTAGGTATTCAAGTAATCAATTTCTAGATTTCCAAATGGATGGGAAAACCCCTTTTAGGAGAGTAACAAGTGGTATTGAACATGTAGATAAGACTAATTGTGGAACTCCATCGTTTGATTTAGAAGTTTCTCAATTAGACAGTGACAATGCAAGTTTTATAGCGGAATTAGAAGAAGATAAGTTAAAGGCAGAGACTCGAAGAAAAGTGACAATGACAATGACAATGTTAATATTTGAAATAGCATGGTAGATTGTCAATCAAAAGACGATTTAATCAACGCTTCAAAAATATTAATGGTCAGTACAAGTGGATAAAAAAAAAAAAAGACAAATTCTAGCAATAATGAAAGAGCAAAATGTTTCAAGGTTTATCAATTCAAAGCAGAGAGTAACGATATTGAGATTCAACATAAGGTATTTTTGTATATTTATCAATTAGATTTTTTTGTAGTTTAGTTATGTGGAATGTCATAATGTTAAAGTTTTATATGTGTACGTTTGTATTCAGTGTAAAGATACATACATATATCGACATCATACAGTTATACTTATGTAAATATACCTATATATGTAAACATATACATACATATATATATATACACACACATAAAGTTATATATATATTCAATTTGGTCAGGATATAAAATGTTTATGTGTTTTATGATATGTAGTTGGATACAATTAGTTTAGGGATGCGGCTTTATATACATTTTATACTTTTTTTTGATCATTTGTATTTTTGTGGTTGATCATTTGTGATTTTTTGGTTCAACAGGATAGTAGTTTTGTCATCACAGATCTTTTTAAGAAGTCCCTGCATGTTGCGTGTTATGTGGAGATGAAGATATTTGATACTTTAAAACAAAAGCTATCCAATGTTCAGCTTAGAAGATTTATGGGAACATGCTTTGGTCAATACGCCACTATGCCGGAATCATGGGGTCAGTCCCAAGATGCGCTATGTCCCTTGAGTTGGAAACCAGTTAAACGGATGCTATAATGTTGCGATTTAATGAAAACACATTAAGGTTTTCATTAAGGGATTTTACAATTATATTTGATTTGAACTGTGTTGCTTTCAAAGGTGATTTTGTAGTCGACACAAGTGTGCCGAATAGATTAATGCAGATGTATTTTGATGGTGAAGAACAACCATACAAAGCAACGTTATTCCAAGCAAATGAGGATAAAGTATAGGGTCAGAATGACGATAATGCTTTGAAGATTACTATTCTCTATTCCGTTCATCATTTTATTATGTTTGACGAGATGCATATTGTTCGAGTTTCAAGAATTCATTTTGATGTGGTTGAGCAAGAACAATACATGTATTACTGTTGGGGTAAAGAAGCTTTCGAAGAGCTTGCCAAGTCCATATCAATGAAGCTGACCTCCGATGAACAATATTATCATCTTCATGGCATGCCATACGCTATGCAAGTATGAATGTATGAGTGTTGCTCAATGTTGATAAGCGACTTGCTATAAAGGTTGGTGATCGAATTCCTAGGTTGCTTAATTGAAAAATCATAAAAGATCGTCCACGGTACAAATGGCTTATGAAAAATATGTTTATGTGCAAAAAGGTAAAATTCAGTGTCCCAGTAACCTCAAATACAAAGTTTTTGTAAAAATTAATATATGTATTTATGGATAGATACAAAACTAATTGATAATTCATAATTAATGTCCAGATTTCCTTTCGAAACATCAAGGCATCGCAAGTGAAATTGCAGCTTTCCAACTCCCACAAAAATTATTAACAATGTTACCATTGCGGGATCTCCAATGAATGATGTTGTTAATTCTGACGTCTTTCAAGAGATCCCTCCAATCTCTATTACTCACAGAGGAAAGGGTAAAATAGTTGTTTCTGTTTCACCCTCGAAAAGGAACCAGAAGCAGAAACAAATGTCATCGGGTGCATCATTATCAATCAAGAGTACTACAAAAGGTGGTTTCAAACGCGGCATCATCTAACACATCTTCGTTTTTGGTTAATAAAACAGTCACAAAGTCTACATTGAATAGGAAGATAGTAGAGGAGCAAATTCAATCACCATATAGTTTTGAACCACCTGTGACCGATGCAGAAGTGAAGAGAACCATTCCGACCGATGATCTCAATATTCGTAATCAAAAAGTCGACGCGCTAGAGAGTTATGTAAGTATATTATAACCATCTACAAATTTTAGAAAAAAATCATATTATGACATTACCAATATAAATTTATTATATAAAATGTAGGTGAAGTCAGAATTTCAAATTCTGAGTAATTTGATAAATGCCAACCATCAGACGGTCATGGATGCTATCAAAAGTATATCGCTTCACGAGAAGGTAAGAAGTATACAAGCATTACTTTCAAATAAATCATATATAATTTAAATAGTGATTTGTAATACATATTAGGATTTCATCAAAAAATTGTCGGTTGATGAGAAAGGAGAAACGCCAGCCATGAATGTGCATTGTGTTCCTGGCAGTAGCAAGTGTTCAAAGGTAAGTATTTATGAGATGATATGATATGTATTTACGACCTATGTTCTCAAGTATATATAGAATTTCAAAGGTAAAATGTTCTTAAGTACATATGTATTTATACATATACATATATACTATTAGACTTTTTTATTGATTAGTCGTATAGAATGTCATAATGTTAAAGTTTTGTATGTATACTTTTGTATTCTGTGTAAAAGTTTATACATATATTGACATAATACATTTATACTAATTTATATATAACTTTATTTGTATATATATGTATATACATATATATACAAATCTATATACAAATATACATATATTCAATTGTGCCATCATATTCAATTTTGTGTGCAGTATAGACAGTGTCTACATTAACGAAAAATAATGAATCAAAACATATTAAAATTCATATAATTTAGTCGAAAACAACAAATATACAAATATTAGCGCAAATACACAAATTGAATTTTCAAAAAAATCATCTTTCAAAAATTTTTAAACAAAATTTGGATTGAGAAAATACTTGTAAAAATTTGTTGTTGAATAACTCCTCTTTGTTCTCTCAAATCTTTTCAAAATAAATCTTTTTAACTTTAATACATTCATTTTCACAATAATGAGCTTTAATGCTCAGTAATGAATGAACAATTAACGAAAAGTTAGAGTAATTTAAAGGAATTTACTGGTTTCAATTTTTTTTTTTTTAATCTCCTATTTCAGTTAGGTTATAAAATCACTACACATATGAATAATTCATGAAGTAATAAATTAAAATTTCTAGGTCCAATCAGTCAAACAGTGTCTGTAAAGTTAATTAATTATCAACTTTACTACTAGTACAGTCTACTCCACCAACCCAACCCATCCCCACATCGCACCCCTAATATCAAAACAACAAAACAAAAATAGAGAGACAACACAACACAAACCTCCTCTGTGTTGTCTTGTTTGGTCCTTCCTTCTTCTTCATTCATTATTACCCCTTTTAGATCTCCTATTAAATTCTCCATTACTGAGTTGTAACCGAGTTACACTCTCGACCCGAAATCAACTACTTCTTTTTGCAATGTTGGTTTCACTTTCCTGAACCCCCTTTTACAAATAATGTCGGCTTCACTTGCTGCATTTGAACGTCCACGTAACGGTACTTCCAACACGGTAAAGTTCATTTTTAACGTTTTCTTTCATTTGTGAATTTAATGATTGTCAAAATGGAAAAGAATTTTGAAACTTTTTGATATTATTAGTTAGAATTTACAAATAATACGCATGCCTTGAGAAATATTATGTTTTGCTGGAGTTGATAGCAATTTTAATCAATAGATAGGATAGAAATAGAAGGAAAATTATGGTTTATTTGTTAAAAGTTTAGGATTTTTTTGTAATTGAGTTGTGAGTTGTTTTAGTCAGATGATAATGTAGAATAGAGAAGGAATTGTGGGGTAAACGAAAGGTCAATTATAGTCAAATTAGTACAACAACATAACCATTTGATGTAGTTCTACAAAGTGGGGTATGAGGAGGGTAGAGTGTACGCAGACTTTACCCCTACCTTAGGAGGTAGATAGGCTATTTTCGATAGACCTTCAAAAAGAGGTAATTGAAGTTAAAACATAACAAAGCGTTCTACTGTCAAATTAGTACTACAAAAACAACATGCCTAGTGTAGTCTCACAAAGTGTGGTCTAGGGAGGGTAGAGTGGACGCATACCTTACCCCTACCTTAGAGGTAGAGGCTGAGTCTTGTTTCCGATAGACCCTCAAAGAAGTAACGGAATTGAAAGCATAACAAAGCGTTCTATAGTCAAATTAATAATACAACAACATACCCACTGTAGTTCCACAAAGTGGGGTCTTGGGAGGGTAGAGTGAACGCAGAACTTACTACTACCTTAGAAGTAGAGAGGTTGTTATTGATAGACCCTCAAAGAAGTAATGGAAGTGAAAGCATAGCAAAGCGTTCTATAGTCAAATTAGTACTACTTGAGAAAAATGGGACTTCTCTTGGGATTGGATTAGAGTCAATTTTGGGTCATTATGTAGTGAATGATGGTCAAATGCTTTTCATTTAGAAACAATATGGTTCTTCTTTCTCTTTTTGGTTTTTTGGATGATTGGAGCTAATACTCTGTTTCCTCAGAAAATGAGTTCAAAAAAGTGAAGCAGATTGCGAAACTCTGAAGTCATCTATATAGTAAAATGAATTTCATTTCAACAAGTTAGGTTATTTAAAAGATAAACTGAAGAATGAAAATTGGGATATCTCATATGATTTGCGTTAGAGACATTATGATCTACTGACTGGAGTTACACATGTTTTACCAAAATTTAAGTTAGAGTTTATTGCAATGTTCGGTCTTTTGGAAGTAAATCACAGCCAAATGATTGTGATTCAGAAAAATTGAACCATTTTTCCAGAAAAATATTTTGGGTCAAGATGCGCAAGTGACAGTCAAATAATCTTCATTCAGAAACTAATGATTCTCTTATTAGGTTAGGTTTGGTTTAACCTCTAGGTTGTGTTTTGGGAGAAAATAGGGTACGTATGTTTGACACATATTTTGTATTTATTGGGGTAAAAAAAAGAGATAGATGCATTTGAGAGTAGTTTTTGGATCATCTAATTATATATTTGTGTGTTTGATTCCCTTAAAAGATTTTTAGTATCACGGCTGAAATTTATGGACTTGTATCTTCTTTTAGCTGAGAACTCCTCTCATACTAAAAGGAAGAAACAACACCTTGAACTCTTATATAATCAGGGACATAAAAACTCAAGCTATGTGTTTTTGCAAGATTTTTTCAATTTTTTACTAAACATAATCTGACGGAAGATTCAAAAGTAAAGCCAAAATCTATGTTCTGAGATTAGATTTCAGTAAAAGTTCTAACATGGCATCTACAACATGTACAAAGGCCATGTTCCAAGATCTATGTTCTCATTCAACTCTTTCATTATCCACATTAGAAAGGGGTTGGAATAGTGGTAGAGTTTTTCGGAGTTAAGGAAATCTTCACCTAATAACAGCCTTCTACACCCTCTCTATCGATCGAGCTACAAGCTTCGGTGGTTCTATGTGAATCCAATTTCTTGACAGACTTTCGATACTTCTTCCTCTATCATCCTTCTTTAATGAGATTGAGAACATGGAATCTCCGTTTAGTTTTTTATTTGTCAAAAGAAAACATGTGACAAACATGATAGGTTTCTTCTTCTTCTTCTTCCTCATATCTCATTGTACCATGTAGCTAGTGGCCACGAGGAAGTGAAAGTTAGATGTCTCTGTGATGGCTTCTCAGTCAACTCTTCCATCGTCCACCTTAAAAGGGGGTAGAGTAACAATAGAGTTTCTTCAAATCAAGGAAATCCTCACCCCAGTAATAATGACCTTCTGTACCCTGTTTCAGGAATCATGTATTTTCCCTTGTTATTCATTCCTGTAGTTGTTGTTTGTTTTTGTTGGTTATTCATTGTCTCTTGCTTTTATCTTCTTCTTGATGGGATAAAAAATCTGTTCACGACGTCATAAGATCTTTGCTCCTTTATGTAATGCCTTCATCCAGAAACAAATTGAAGTCTGAACAAATGAAGTTATTGTCATATAGGATTCAGAAATATGTAGAGCTTGACAACACACTGAACTTCAAGATCCATCATTATGTATTTATTGAACTATATGAAGATAATAGTCTCCTAGTCTTATTGTTCATTGTTTTTAATTATACTTTCTTCACGAAGACAGTATTGCTTCTAATCTTGCTCTACAATTAGAATTATTGGGCTTCAATTTTGTAACTGGCGAACTCTTTGCAGGTTTTCAAGAGTGGGCCTCTGTTTATCTCTTCAAAAGGTTCGTAAAGCTTCTGTAATTTCCTTGACACCTGTGTTGATGATTGTTATGCTGGTCCGTCATGATTTGGCCTCTTTATTAAACACTAGTTGGCTATAACTTTGTCAACAAGCTTTTACTTGATTATGGCTTTTTTCTTTTTTTTTTTGATAACCGTGGTGTCCATGGGCTTTATACTATATATAAGTTCAGGGATACACTTTTTATTGAGTCTGTAGGAGTTCAACAATATCCGTTTAGATAAAAAGACTAAAATTTGCTGTTCATCTCACAAGGCTGGTCTGGTTATGGGAGGATCTTAGATTTTAATGGGCCAGGAGGTTCCATGAAGGCATTAACGCCTTTTTTCTTTTCTTATTGTTGAGGAAATTTTGGAATATAGTCAATTTAGGAAGCTGAGGTAATTTTCCTTGGAGAGATGCAGAGAAATCCAGTATGACGGCTTTAAGGAGACTAGAAAGGGACAGTCCCCGATAACCCTGATCTATTTTCAGTTGGTTTGTGATTCTATATTGATAGAGACAAACAAGCAAATGTTACTTATAAAGGTGCGGACCTGGGAAAATAAGGGGTCGTTTGGTAGAGTGTATTGGAAAAACTAATGCATGCATTAGTTTAATGTGTATTACTAATACCTTGTTTGGTATACTTTTGCACCCTATGTATAGCTAATGCTTGCACTAGTTATACACTCTATTGTGTATTGAGGTGTGTATTACTAATACCTCAAAATCCATGGTATTAACAATGCAATAGATCTAATACATGCATTAACATGATTAAAGACACTATTATCCCTTAAAAAAATTTTCACATCCTTTCCAACATATATATGAAGGATATTTTTGTAAAATTTTTTTTTTTTTAGAAATTATTTAATTCATGTTATTTTTAATACATCAAACCAAACACTGCACAAGAAAAATATAAGCATAACTAATGCAAGCATAACTAATACAAACATTGCTAACACACCATATTTTGCATTACTCTTATACTCTACCAAACGACCCCTAAGAGAGTAGTGTGCAGTAGTGTTCCTTACCCTAGTTGTGTGCAGTAGTGTTCCTTACCCTGATAGGTATTCGTTTTCTCTAGCAGAATGACACTATTTCAAGAACACTCTCAGTCCCTACTAGTGGACTGCAATCTGCAAGGAAGATCTCCATTTCATCAGCTTTTTGACCTATGACAAACTGCAAAAGTACTATTTTGTAATTTTTTTTTGGATAAGTCTATGCTCAATGCATGAGGTCAGAAACAAGTACAAAATGAAGAGCTGGGATTTGCAGTTGGAGGCCCAATCTAAGGGTGTATTTCGACATTTTTCAATTTTCCCATGTTCTGTTGGTCGAAAATTTGGAGAACATTTTCTCTAGGAAAGCAAGGTCCTTGAAAATGAGGAAAATGATGTCCCTCGCGGAAGTAGGGAAAACAAGTTCCACAAGTGGCGTTCCTATTGTGTCTTCCCCACCTTCCAACACACACCATCTTCACCCCCTAGCTCCCATCCCCACCACCGCACACCTTACCCCAACCCCACCTCCCAGAATTTTTGATTAGATTATATAAAAATGCTTTTAGGGTAATATTTTTTTGCTTATGTACCAAACACAAGGAAATAAATAAGAAACCCGCTTATTTTCCTAGAGAACATTTTTCATAGAAAAAATATCCCATCCTAAGTGGTGTGGGACTTTGTTCTGGGCTTGCACAAGTTGGTTTATTATTGGGATGAAATTGTTCTTGGGAGGAGACTTGCTATCGAGATATAATTTATACAATAATGGAATCATAAAAAAAATAATGTTTACAATGGTAGAGAGTTCTGTGCCATCCAGATGATACTGAAACCTTTGTTTTTCCACTACCAACTTGGTCACTTGACATCTGTCACACCTTGACCTTGGGCTTGGGCGAGGCAGACACCTGAGGCCTTAACTTGCCCGAGTGAATTAACTGCATGGCATAACACATAACATATGCGGAAGAGAGTGAATTATATTCATATCATAAGCAAAGTTCCTTAGCAGGCAACAATTTTCATTTCAAAAGCTTTCATGTAGATCCAGATGGTAATATTCCTTAAATAAAGAGATTTGCCAAGTTTACATCATTGATCATGCTATACTCGTCTAATTTTTGAAACCTCTAACATAATGAATAAACTATTTTACTGGGACAAGTCACCCAGGCAAAAAACGAGAAATGTTGAATGTAAAGACTAGGCCCCAAAAGCAAGCAGGGCTCACCAAAAGCATAATATGAAGAACTTATGTTTGCATTATCTAAAATGTGGTGTTCCCGATAAAAGGAACGTAAGTAGACATGGAATTGTACTGCATGTAATATGGCCAAAAAACATGAATATAACTGAAGTGAAAGGACAACCAAGAGCATAACCTGGAGCCTGGAGGGAATTAAATGATTTAAAATAACTAGGTTGATGTTATCATATGCATCTTTCTTCATTCATTAGTTCGTTATGAGAGGTTCTTTGATTAACCTACATAAGCCGCCATGTGAGCATACAAAGTCTGATCACTTTTGATCAGCTAAGCCGTCTCATACCTTGCTGGGGATGAGACATTTAAAAAAGGGGCAGCCTAGTGTACTAAAGCTCCCACTATGCGCAGGGTCCGGGGCCCCATCACAGGGGTGTATTGTACGCAACTTACTTCGCATTTCTGCTAGAGGCTGTTTTCAAGGCTTGAACCCGTGACCTCGCGGTCATATGACAACAACTTTAACAGTTGCTGGGATGAGACGTACATAACATAATTGCTAGCAAGGATCCATAATAAGCCCTTACTAGGGGCACATCGAAGATTCACCCGAACCAACGAAGTGATCCATATCTTGCGTTGGCATATGTACACGAATGCCTTCTTGGTTATCAATACTACTTCCATTCATTTCGTGGTGAGATTAACTCGTAATATCATTGTTTAGCTTTATAAGCTCATAAGTCATAGTTCGTTCATCATATTGTACTCATAGTTCATGTTCATTGACCTATTCGTAATTCATATTCATAATTCATAAAAATCAATGAAAACTACTCTTTTTAGATGAAAATCATAAATCCATATAGTTGACGCTTTTCATAGGAAATTTCATGAAGCTCATGGAACAAAACAACAATGAGCACTTAAGGAATTCATATGAGTTCATGGTATACAAATTGAATTTACATGTAGATCATGACTCTCAACATTAGCCCCAACTATCCCAAGAAGGAGAATTTCATACGTTTTCATGAAAATGTAGCGTGGGGAAGAAACAGGACATTAGCTGTCGATACCTTAATTGCAATCAAGCAATTGGAGAAAACCTCAAACTGTAAGGAAGAATGCTCATCCACTTTTGAACCTTGAGATGGGTTTTTCTTGAAAATCGTTGGATTGTAGTGTGGAATTATGTCATGAATTCATTATTATACATTAGGAGTGCATAGAAACACTTGGAAGTACATGGGAGGAACATACCTTACCGTTGAAGGTTGAGAAGAGTAGAGAAAATCATCCAAGGGCTGGTGGGAGTGAAAAATTGAATGAAAAATTCAGGAACACAAGTATTTATAGAATCCCATCGGTGAACTTCGCGGTTCATTCCGTGGATAACAGATTGGTTTTGCTGTCAGCATTCTCATTGCAGAAGTTGATAGAATGCCTGGGAGTTCAAAGTCCATTCTGCCGACAGCGGAACTATTATGCAGTTAGCAGAATGGATATTCTGTGAGACAACTACAAATTTGTGGCAAAAGTTCTTCTGTATGTTGGGGGTAAATTGGGCAATACCAAGAATTCTGGAACTTCTGAAGGGGAAGACTGGTGGCAGAGTATTCCGGCATGTATTTGGTGGACAGTAATGACAAAGATGAACCTCAGACGTTTTGAGATCAAAAGCAGTCCCATCCACAAAATTAAGATAAATCGACTCAATCTTTTTTATTTTTGGTGTAAACAGGATCTAATGAGGAGATAATAGTTTTTGTAGATTTCTTTGACAATTTGTAAGTTAGCAATTGTACATAGGATCCCCCATAATCCTATTTTGTGATTGAAACTTTTCGCCTTAGCACCTGCTTGATGGTACTGAGCCTTTTTTGGATATGAAATACAAGCTACCCTTTCCAAAAAGGAAAATGATACGAGAATAATCACGGATATGGACTTATGAGAGTGCGAGTTGGACCCGAGCCTTGGTGTGTGCAATTGAAGTGTAAGAGAGGCCCAAAATGCACCAAAATCAGTCCATAACTTACACTTGATGGGCGCCCACTCTTTGAAGGACCTTTTGGTCATTTTAACTTATATTTTGTAATAGCTATAAAAGGAACATTGTAGGGCTTTTAGACTTAGTTTTTTTGATGGATATTGAGTGTATAACACTTTGTAACACAAGTCCTCTCTTCTCTAAGAGGCAAACCGGAAACTAGGGCTTATACAATTGTGGAATCACTTTTGTATGCATTTTGCTTGGAAACGTCGATGCTTGAGAGGTGGAATCCGATCTTGTGTCACGTAAGAGATAGGTTTTGTGTTGTGTGTGGTGTTAAGGGTCCAAGAGTGGAATAAGTTCTTGGGTTCTTAAGATTATACCAACCATGGTCTATCTATCTATCTCTTTACTTTTATTGTAATCTTGTATTGTTGCCTCTTGATTAGTGTAAGCCGAGTGTATTCCTTGTTGTTATTGTTGTCTCTTTTATTGTTACTAATATAGTTTGGTTGTTGGCTGATTTGGTGTTAAAACACCTTGTAATCCCCTCCTTGTTCTTGTTCTTGAATTTGAGTGTGGTCTCCTAAAGGGTCCTCGGCTCATTGAGTTAGTGGACTGTTTTGGGAGTGTGTTTTCGTGTGTTCTTGGTCGTTATCGTATCAGAAAAAGAAGCCTCCAACGGTCTGCTATGCTACCCTCCGTTAAAATGATCATAACTTTTTGTAGGAAGCTCCAAATTACGAGCGATTTGATGCGTTGGAAACTAGTCTCGAAGACCTTTAATTTTGATAGGTAATGCACCACGTAACACTTCGTATTCTAGGAGATATGCTTGTTTGAAGTTGGAACTTGCACAAGCTTATACGAAAACTTAATCGGTGGAGAAGCTTCCAACCCAACTTGGTTCTAGATTTTCGCTATGACCTTTAATTCACATCCATCACACTTTCCACACTTAAGTCTTGATTTTTGCACCTAGGCACAACCAAAGTCACTGGCTTGGGTTTGATTTCATGCATTGAGTGGTTCAAACTAGAGCCCGAAGACATGAGGTGTTACAACATCCTAATTTTTAAATTGATCTGCAGGATTAGGTTGGAAGTCTTGGAAAAAGCGCTGGTTCATCCTGACACGAACATCTCTGGTCTTTTTCAAGAATGATCCGGTTAGTATAATTTCTCACGTTCTTTATTTCCGAAGTTGATTTTTCTGTTCGACTCTTTATTTGGTTGCATCTTCAACTTCTGAAGGAAGAGAGAATCATAGCTTGCATTCAATTTGATGATTTAGCTGTAGAGAAAATGCCTAGTTACTACTATTTCCTTCCCTTTGCTCATTGGAGTTTGGTAGTTTAAATTTATTTAATGAGTAACTTTGTTCTCTTCAGTTCATATCAATGACCATTTGGTATGTCCAACCTAGATATTATCTTATGATTTATTTCTTGAATCATCTTTCTATAGATTGAAGATGTGTAATATATTGGTTGTTATATACAAGTCAAAGCCAGTTTATGGAATGAATCTTTTTCTTTTTTAATAATCTTTATCCTCCATTGCTGTGAATAAATATTTTTCAGAAAAGGCATCATGGGATACACCTTTTTTATTGGGATCTGTAATGAGCTCACTGATGCGCAGACTAAGAGATTCTGGAAAATGCACTAGCAATACAAGTAATTTAGTAAAATGAAGTGTTGACCCATGAGGATTTGGAACATGCTGCTAAGAGAATCTTATTATCTCTTATTTGAGATGTGGATTTGGAACCGAGTGATTGATGTACAAACCATATTAACGATATAGTGTATGCACACTTGGGATGGTGGAATGAGCAACGGAAAGGTTATCTCAATTATGAATGGGAAATTCATTTCACCAATTTTTCAGTCTCCAACATTAACAAGTTTGCACTTCACTTATTCATTTCCTTGTAGTACAAGTGATCTTTCCAGATGCAGCCAAAATTTGAACTCTCTAAAGTTCTAAATTCCCTCTTGGTTAAGATTTATCTTTAGATTCTTCACAATGCAAGAATTACCACTACCACAGACCTAGTCTTCATAAAATAGTTGCGTTCCTAATTATACCATGTCCGTCTTACTTAAATGCCTATTCTAGATGCTTGAAGGATTGGTTTTTTCTTTAGCTTTTAAAACAAACTTATCTGGAATGCTTTTAAGAGCAATGAATTCAATGGAAGTCCAAGGTTCAGAGCTCAGCAGAAGTGAGAAAATGATATCTTCTGATCTGCCTAAGCCTTTGTGGCAGATTTACCTGAAATCTATGTTGGTGAGAGGATGCATGTACCCAATAGAATAGTCGAGACGTGCACAACCTAACCCCAACACCATTCTTTTTTAAAAAGACGAAAAGAAAAAAAACGGCTGCTATAAATGAGAGGCGACATTCCTCTTGTGACTAAGATTGACTCACAAGTCACAAAGAAAGTTAAGATTTGACTTAAGCCACATCATCATAAACATTATTCGGATCCCAACTGTATCCAACAATGATTGATTTGACTCACGAATAAATGGGAGACCACTTTCCTCTTGTGACTAAGATTTGATTCACAAGTAACCAAGCAAGTTAGACCTGACTTAAACAACATCATCATAAACATTATTCGAATCTCAACTATTACCAACACTATTATTGCACAGTAACAAGATTTACAAGTATAGGCATACCATTTCGTTGAAGTAAAATGAAGATTTATCAGTAAGAAGCATAATCTAAGCAAAAGAAAAACTTAGATCTAAGCAAAATAATCATCTAATACTCCCAACTAACTAGTTTTGCCACATGCACAATTACAATTAAATAGGGTTCAATATTAGATATAAACACGAAAAAGAAAAAGAAAATGGTGAAATTTGTATAAAAAGTGCGTTCTTTGGATTCTTGCTGCTCTTCTTCTCCTTCCTCCCTTGGATCCCTAAAAAGTGGATGTCTTAGTCTCTCTCCGCAAGATAGAAAAACTACAACAACAAACCCAGTATATTCCCACATAGTGGGTTCTGGGGAGGGTAAAATATACACAGTCCATACTACAACCCCCGAAGTAGTAGAGAGGCTATTTCCGATAGACCCCCGACTCAGGACAAAATGACAGTAATCAAAGTAATCATAAATCATGAAACGAGGAGAAATAACAGAGGTACAATACTCACAAAGCAATACTATACACTAACAAACCAAAGGCACTAGGAGCTCTAACCTATGCACAAAGCCCTAAGACTACTAGCCAAGCTACACCACAACACTCCTAACTACTGCCTTAGACTCATCCACACGCACTAGCCCTCTATCCTAATATGCGTCCTCCAAACCTTCTTATCTAGGGTCATCTCCTCAATAAGTTGTAACCGCTTCATGTCACGTCTAATCACCTCTCTCCAATATTTCTTCGGCCTCCCCCTCCCCCGCCCGAAGCCCTCCAAGGCCAATCTCTCATACCTACGAACTCGGGCATCAATGTCCCTCCTCATTACATGCCCAAACCATAAATGAGGCACCTTTGCAGGAATGAGGCACTTGTTAAAGGAAAATTAATAAGAAAAACATAAATGATCGTAACCTTTGCAGGAAATTTAACACCTATTAGTTCTCTTTCATCATCAAGTTGCTGGATTTGCTTGCACTTCATTCTGCTTTGAGTGTTGAATCAACTTCTGGGGAGCAATTTGTTACCACTTAGCTGTAATTTGCTTTCTTTTCCTAGATTAAGGTCCCGTTGTCCTTATCTTGTCAATGTGAGGTCCTATGTGTTTTGCACCTTTCTTTTTTCTCCAAACTAAGTGCTTTGACTCAAATGAGTCAGTTTCTGACTATAAGAGTTTCCATTGAATTTTCTTTTTTTTGAGAAAGGTAACATATTTGTATATTTATATATAAGACTTCACATAAATAGTGTAGCACCCCTTAATTACAGATTGCAAAAGTATAGAGCATTTGATCCTCTGTCATCTCACAAGGATTCTAATACATCGAAGATTGTTTCTTGATATTCTAAACCTATTGCTTTACACCAGAAAAAGAACAACCCTAAGCATTTCATCTTAATCTTCAACCCTAAGCATTTCATCTTAATCTTCTGGAGATGGTCGGCTTTGTTTTCAAAACATCTTTGGTTTCTCTCTGTGAGAAATATATAGAGAAAAATATTATTGAATTGTTGTAACTACATTATTACATTGAGGCCCTATTTATAGACAATACATTCTAGTCCTTTTCCTAATATCACACTACATTACAATTCTTTTCCAAGTAGGATTTTATATGCTATTCCTATTCCTACTCATATTCTAACACTCCCCCTCAAGCTGGTGCATAGAAGACACATGTACCAAGCTTGTTATGGATGTAACTAATATGAGAATCGGTGAGGGACTTGGTGAAGATATCTGCAAGAAAACTGATAAGGACTGCTTTGGACGACTGGGAAACCTCAATTGAAATGGAATAAATTGAAAAAATGATCCGAAAAGTAGTAAATATTGTCGTAAAGTCGATGTGTTGCTGGAAAATTGCCGAAAACTGATATAAAATACACGGGTCATCTCGAAATCAAGAGACAAGTAGATCTTGAACATGAAAGTCACCGGAAACTTAGCCGAAACATGCTCACACACCAGATTATTAGATTTGATGGCTGAAAAGTGACTACAATTCGAGGAAAAAAAAGAGTATATGGGTAGGGTCGGAATGATGACACGACCCTACTGAAAAAGAGAAATATGTGTAGGGTCGGAATGATGGCACGACCCTATTGAGAAATAGAAATTATATGAGTAGGGTCGGAATGACTGCACGATCCTACTGGAAAAGAGAAATTATATGGGCAGGGTCGGGATGATGGCACGACCCTACTGAAAAAGATCTGAGGAGTCACCGGAAAGACATACGGAATTATGTAAATTAAATCTGAGGAGTCACCAGAAAGATGCATGGTGCTAGGCAACTTAGATATAAGTCAGTAGTCCGGAAAGATGCACGATGCTATGCAAATCAGATATGAAAAAAGTCACCGAAAAGAAGTACGGTGCTAAGAAAAATAGATATCAAAAAGTAGTCATCGGACAGATGCATGGTGCTACGTAAAGATATGAGAAAATAGTCACTAGAAAGATACACAGTGAGTTAGTGACCCAACTTTTGCTAACATAATCATTGGCCAGACGAGCGACATATATGGATTATAGTCGCCCGCTGGCAGCGGAAACTCTTTGATTCTTTGCCAAGATCGTGGAAGCTCTGATACCATGTGAGAAATATATAAAGAAAAATATTATTGAATTGTTGTAACTACATTATTACATTGAGGCCCTATTTATAGACAATATATTCCAATCCTTTTCCTAATAGCACACTACATTACAATCCTTTTCCAAGTAGGATTTTATATGCTATTCCTATTCCTACTCATATTCTAACACTCTCTTCCCGAACTGTCCACCAAATGCACGCTGGAATAATCTTCCATCTCATTTTCTGAATTGCATTACTGCCTTCTTTGTTCCTGCATGCTAGAACATCAACTATATTACTTGGCATAGTCCATTGAATCCCCCTAAAGTTGAGGAACATCCTCCATAATTGTCCAGTCAGCTCACAGTGCAGAAATAGATGATTAATTGTCTCAGCTTCCTCCCCACACACAAACAAAAAACATTTCAAACATAGATGATGACCCCTCTTGCACATTCTCCTGTGTGAGTGCTTTTCCTCTAGCTAATAACCAAGTAAAACAAGATACTTTATAGGGAATTGACTTTCCATACCATCTTCCAGGGCCATCACCTAATCTGATTGTTGAACAGGTTGAATTCTTTGTAGGCTGATCTGACAGAGAATTCTCTTTGCTTATTTCCTTGCCACTTGATGCTATCTTCCGAAGTTGTAGTCCCTGTAAATAACTCTAGAGTGTTGAAGAACTCTGTTAGCCTATCAATATCCCAATCATTCAAGCATCTTCTAAAGATCAAATTCCACCCTTGGTTGCTCCAGACCTCTGCTATTGTTGCTTGTTGTTGTTGAGATAAAATATGGAGATCCGATAAGAGTTGTTTCAGAATTCCTCGACCTAGCCATTTATCCTCCCAAATGGATGTCTTTATGCCGTTTCCAACTTAAATGCTTACCTTGTTCATGAGTTTAGGCCATAAATTCCTGATTGACTTCCACAAACTAACACCATAAGGACCCTCCACAGTCTTGGTTGTCCATTTACCTTCCATGCCATACTTTTCCTTAATCATTTCTTTCCATAATTATTCTTCATCACTAGCAAATCTTCACAACCATTTCAACATCAAACTTTGAATTAATCAGGTGATACTTCTTTTTGTCGCTGTGTCCTTCCTGCAAGAAGTTCCTTCTCAATACATCTATCTTACTCAAGACATTCCTAGGTATTGGAAATAATGACATCATATATGTAGGCATAGCATCAAGGACTGAATTGATCAAAACTAGCTTACCACCCATTGAGAGATTTGGCTCTTCCAACTTGTTAGCTTTTTTTCAATTTTCTCCAGGACCCCATTTCAAATTCCTATTGACTTACTTTTGGCCCCCAAAGGCATCCACAAATATGTTGTTGGTAATTCTCCTATTTTGCCTCCCAGAATATTAGCCAGGGATTGAATCTGGTTAATTTGGTTTACCTTATTAACTGGAAAAATAAAACTTTTGGTCTAGTTAATATGTAAACCAGAAGTAGCTTCAAACTAAATAAAGATTACCCTCAATATTGTCACCTGTTCAGAATCGGTGTCACAAAATACAAATAGTATCATTAGCGTATTGTAGATGTGAAATCTCTAACTCGCTCTAAGTACTCGACTTCACCTTGAATCCCCGTATCCATTTGTTTGTCTGAGTAGTCTTCAACAGGTCATGTAACCCCTCTATTGCAATGATAAAAAGGAAAGGAGATAAAGGATCTCCTTGTCTCAAGCCCCTCTGAGATTGAAACCATTGATCAATATTGAGAATTTTACTGTGCTAATGCAGCACCTAATCCAGCTGACCCATCTACCACCAAATCCCAACTTCCTCAAAGTTTCCAGTAAGTAATTCCAGTTTAAGTGATCATACGCCTTTTCAATGTCAAGTTTACACACAATTCCAGGTTCATGGCTTTTAAATCTTGCATCCACTCATTCATTTGCAATTAGAATTAGAATTGCATTCATAATTTGTCTACCCTTGATGAAGGCCACCTGCTGCGCACCCACCAATTTGTTCATCACTTTCTTGAGTCTTTCGGTTAGTATTTTGGCAATAATCTTTTAAAAACTACCTATTAAGCTAATAGGTCTAAAATCTTTCAACTCTTTTGGATCCACTTTCTTCAGAGCCATAAAAGTAACATTAAAGTTGTTTTCAATAACACCTTTTTCATAGAAGTTTTATACTGCTACAACCACTTCTGTTTTTACCACCTCCCAACATTGAGTAAAAATGCCATGGAAAATCCATCGGTCCTGGAGCTTTGTCTCCGGCTCAAGACTTTACACTTTCTCAAATTTCTTGTTCACTGAAAGGGCTTTGTAACAACTGTCTTTCCTCTAGAGTAATCCTAGGGAAGTTACCAAGATTACCTAGAGGTCTCCAATTCTCCGTCTCAGTGTAAAGCTTTTGGTAAAAAGAAACAATCTCCTTTGTAATATCAGTTGGATTGTCCACAATATCCCCTTCAAATATCAACTTGTCAATATTGTTATATCTCTTGTGAGCATTTGCAGTCCTATGGAAGAATTTTGTGTGTTTTATCTCCTTGTTTCAACCAAAGAGCCCTAGATCTCTGTCTCTAGGCCACCTCCTCATGTTTTGCGATTTCCTCAAATTCAACTATAAGGATGTTTTTGCATACAACTCTTCCTCGGTTAAGCTCCTTTGATAATGAATCTTCTCCAATTTTGCAAGTTGATTGAGTGGTGATATCAAGTTTCCTTGTAGCGTTTTGTTCCACTCCTTAAGTTTGTCCTTCAAAGCTTTTAATTTATAAGCCAAAACAAAATCAGGCCTCCTTTCATGCACAAATGAATCCCACCACCCTTTTACCCTATCATTGAAGCCCTCAGTCTGTAACCACCAGTTCTCGAACTTAAAATAGGATTTGATAGGATCCCAATTACCACATTGCAACATCACAGGGAAATGATCAGAAGTGATTCTGTACATTGTTGATTGTTTAATGTTTCTAAAGCCCTCATTCCAATCCATGGAAACCAGGAATCTGTCCAGTCTAGCAGCTGTTTCTCGCCTATCACCCTTTCTCCAAGTGTATTTTCCATCTGATAGGGGCAAGTCTATCAGAACCATATCTTCAATAAACTTAGAGAAGTCATTCATTGCCTTAGTGATTCTGTTTGCATTCTTCTTCTCTGATGGGAATCTAACAGTATTAAAATCCCAACACACCACCCATGGCCCGGTAAATAGTCCTCTAGCACCTGCTAATTCCCACCAAACCTCCTCCTCCCTATCTGTCGTGTTATTTGGAGAATATACACTAGACAAATGCCAATTGAGTTCTTGAGTCTTGCCGGAGAACTTGCATGTTATGGAATATGAAAAGCTAATTTAGTAGAATGGTTGTCAGACTAGTAGTATTATAGAGAAATGGATATTTGACCACAAGGTCCACTATATCCCCGGATTAATTTTCTAGAATTGGGAGTGCTGAGATGGATTTATGGTCATATCAAATTGGACAAAATTATAAATGATCACATCCAACAAAGGATGAAAGTAACACGTGAAGAATGAAAGGTTGTTTGTGATGGTTTGGCCATGTCATACGTGGACCTCCTGACTCACCAGCTCATAAGTGTCATTTTGATGATTGAAGGTGCTAAAAATGGATGAGGCTGTTCAAAATCACATGGAGGAAAGATGTCTCAAGATTTGAAACCTTGTGAAATCATTGAAACTTGGTTAAAAAATAGAGTGTAATCAAAGGTAAGGATACATATAGGCAATTATAACTAGTTGGATTATACTAGTTATATAGGGATACATGTGATGTTTAGAGAACCATTATTATTATTTTTTAAATGGAAGTAATTTAATATTGGAATAAAATGGACTTGCATAGAATATAGTGAATATAGAGAATTTATATAGCCGATTCCAACTGGTTAAGGACTGAAATGATTGAATTTTGAACCTGTCAAATACTGAAACAACTTGGAAAACTGTGAGAACTTTTAGTGTAATTTTGCTTTTAAATGGTAATTTAGATTAGATGTTTTAATGTCTGGGAATGTCATTTGCTCTCCGTGCATGTTTTAGCTTTTACCTGTGAAGCTTTTACTCTTGTTGATTTTATAATCTAGATTCTTCTGATTCATTGCGCTCTTCATATAGAGTACTCTTCCACAGCGAGGAGGTGAAGTGAATCTAACTTTGGGAGGAATTGACTTGAATAATTCAGGGAGGTAATAAATGAGTCATCAACTGGTTATATTTAGTATGCTCAAAGTCTGTCTTGCTCTTACTCCAATTCTTTGCTATTCAGTGTTGTCGTCAGAGAAGATAAAAAGCTTTTGACCGTACTATTTCCTGATGGACGTGATGGGCGAGCTTTTACTCTTAAGGTACTTATCCCTCTTTTTTCTCTGTCTCTCTTCTAAACAGGAAAGTCATCCCAGAAATTGTCGATGCACGTGACAAGTGATATACTTGGATGGGTTGGGAAGCAAAAATAGCTGCTTATTTTCTATATATTAGTGAACCCTCCATGGGTTACTTTACACTGGTCTATTTCACTATCTTAACTTTAAGATTATAGAAAACTGAACGACAACTCAAAAAAGTACTCTGAACTGATATTAAACATTTTTTATAAGTAGGCTTATTATCATCTTACATAAGCCTGATGAGTACATATGTATAAGGGACTCTATAATTAACAGTAGGAACAACTCCCAAATGACTTGAGTTCTAAATGCATTTCTTTTTCACTTGCAAGTAGTGTGTATGAATCCCTGTCTCCCGCCACATACACCTAGCCCCATGCAACAGTATACCTATTCCTGTATCATACATTAGAAGAAGTCATCTTTTGAGCTTTGAACTGCAGGCAGAGACATTGGAGGATCTGTATGAGTGGAAGACAGCCCTAGAGCATGCTCTTGCACAAGCACCAAGTGCTGCTCTTGTTATGGGACACAATGGCATTTTCCGGAGTGACTCTGGTGATTCTATTGAAGGATCTTTCCATCAATGTTAGTTGCTTTTACTGTTATCTGCCAATTTTTTGTGTTCACATCTTCAATGCTCCAGATGAGATTTGGCTGCTGTATCCAAATGATGCTGCACCTTTTCCCTGTTTGTTGTTAGGGCATAAAGATCTGACCAGGTTTCTTTTTATTCAGGGAGTCATAAACGCCCTGTTAAATCTTTAGTTGTTGGAAGACCAATTTTGCTCGCCTTAGAAGATATAGATGGAGGCCCATCATTTCTAGAAAAGGCACTAAGGTTCCTTGAGAAGTATGGTAAGGCAATCCGTTGCCCTCCTATATAATCGGTTGTGTAAGAGTAATATCAAGATATTGTTTGCATTAAATTGCATGGTTAAAATTTAGTTGGATGACCTTTTTTGGTTGGTGTAATATTGTGTCATGTTTATTATATTATTGTTGTTTATTAAGTGAAATACATAAGTTGCCTCCTGGACTTGTCCCGAAAAGTCAGTGACGCACCTAAACTTTATGGGTGATCTCTTTCCCTCATAATCTTATTTAAAGTGAAACTAAGACCCCTCAAGACATATATAGCTAGTCTCATGATGGAAGGTGTATACTCGCTCTCTTATGTTGACATGTCAGATTGCTATTTAATTTTCCTTACTACACTTAAATTGTTTTTTTTTTCCACTCCTCTTTTTTCTCCCGTGTTTCTTCATTTTCATATCTTTCTACGTTACATGATAACTTTCAACTCCAACAAAATCTATGCAATCACCTTATTTCACCCTTTCACCACCATCAAGCTGCCACATTTCCTCCACGACAAAACCCATAGCCGTATTTACTCCTTTGCAAAACTCCTGACCTCCATGCCATAATTATCTCTCACCTGAAACCTCTCCACACCTTCAACCGAAATAGCCGCTTCCTCTCAACAAACCAAAGTCCCACCTTTCTCTCCATGGGAATGCCTTAAACCAGCAGCATACACAGAAAACCCAGGACAACTAGTCTCCAAAGATACTACTTTCAACCCCCAATGATACAGCAGAAACCTTCTTCGTTCCCTCACCCATTCTTCAAGAGCAAAAGTTAAATTTATATTTTGGAGAGCTTGTGTTCTACTGTTGAGATGGAGTATGATTGAACTCTTGTACTTTTGCAATATATGAACTGTATATATGAACTTCAAAAGAGCATTCTTGTTTTGATTAAATTCTACCTTATATGTTGTCTCAAAATATTAAGTCATGCAGGTGTGGTTTGTGTATGTCTTTGGGTCTCATTAACTTACATCATAGAGGAACAAAAAGGGATTAGTTTTCCTTCTCTAGTCATGTTTTTAAAAGGGAAAAGGGTAAAAAATACCCCTCTACTTTCATTTATTAGTTAATTCTACCCCTAGTTATACCATAGGACCAAATAGACCCCTGCCGTTATGGAAGTATTCAAAAATATCCCTCATTTGGATGGAATCCCCCAAATCAACTTCAGTTGCGCAATTTTAATTGAAATTATCCGGTACCCTCTTCAAACCCAATCCAGACCCACATAAATTAATTAAACCCCAAATCTAACCACCCAGAATTCAATTGAAATCAGGCAATTGAATCAACCACGTCAGGCTTCCCGACACACTAGAATTACCAGATGACCCTCCAGATTGAAAACTGCCTAAAAATGCTACTTGACCTTTGTGATATGTAATCTGCTTCTGTGCTTTACTATGTGTTTGTGTGGTATCTCGTGCCTTGAGCCGGGGGTCTATCGGAAACAGCCTTTCTACTTCATTAGAGGTAGAGGTATGGACTGCGTACATCTTACCCCCCAGACCCCACTAGGTGGGAATACACTGGGTTTGTTGTTGTTGTTGTTGTTGTTGACCTTTTCTGGAAGAAAATAATGATGGTACAGCATAAATGTTTGGAAATCCATAACAAATGCTATCTTTAGAAGATGTATGTTGTGGAGATGAGTATGTTAAAATGGTTTTGTCATGTGTGGGCACTAGGCATACTAGGTGCAGTAACATTAGAAATGAGGATATTTGAGATAAGGTAGGAGTGGTCTCCATGGTTGACAAGATGAGGGAAACGAGATTGAGATGGTTTGAAAATGTGGGGAGGTGAGGAGCAGATGCCCCAGTTAGGAGGTGCGAGTGGTTGGATATAGTTGGCATGAGGAGAGGTAGAGGTAGAGGAAGGCCAAGGAAGTATTGGGGAGAGGTGATTAGATAGGACATGGTGCAGCTTTAGGTTATCGAGGACATGACCTTAGATAGGAGGGTACGTAGGACGCGTATTAGGGTAGAAGGTTAGTCGAATAGGAGTAATGTCTTGCTTTTCGAGGATTTAGGCTTGTTGTGTTTGTTGTTGTATTAGTCGTAGTATTGAAGCCTCTATTTGTCATATCTATCATAGTCTGTTGTTTATTATGTTTCGATTATCATGTTATTTTGGTGTTGTTCTTGTTTCTTTCTTGTAGACTTTGCCCTCACTTGTGGGATTTCACGAGGTACTTGTAGGATTTCACTGGTATGATGTTGTTGTTGATAAAAGAGGGTACAACATTTGTTATGGTGTTGATCAAAGCCATAACAAAAAGGGTTGCCACTAGCCATTGTAGTCTTTAGTCTCCAAGAAACTTGGATATCGAACTTCAATTCCCATGTTCAAGAAAATCATTCCATTTCCTGGATAATTTTGCAATTCCAATTTTAGCATCCAACATAATGCTCTTAATTTCTGAATGCTACTTGAGGAGTGATGGTAATTTTCCAGTACAAGAACTTTGCTTCAAAATCCAATCTATCTGCAGCTATATTTGAATTTTCTTATTACGTTAAACAAACACTAAACACTTAACAACTGAGAAAAGAAAGGATATAGCAATTTAAATTACACTTGACTGGTATATAATGATGTCCTTTGAATCTGCTCCTCGAAAATGGTTCGCTGGGTACTGACACAATGGATAAATTAATTTGGGGTGGTTATATTTGGGGTTTAAAGAGGGGACCGGGTAATTTCAATTGAAATCGATTTTGGGGGATTCCATCCAAATGAGGGGTATTTTTGAATACTTTCATAACTGCAGGGGCATATTTGGCCCTGTAGTATAACTAAGGAAAAACTTAACTGATAAACGAAAGTAGAGGGGTATTTTTGATTCTTTTCCCTTTCCAAAAAAATGATTCTTCTGGACTTTTCCCTGAGAAAAAGGAAGTGAAAGAACAGGAAAAAAGGAAGAGAAAAAATTGAAGAAAAGAAGAAAGAAAAAGAACTGGAAATCAGTGACTGAAGAAAGGGATGAGATGAGGATGGGGGAGGAGATAAGGGGGCGCAGAAGCGTTAGGGAAAGGATAATAGGGGCTGAAATGAAAGAGAGGTGGGCCCACACAACAGTGTAATAGACCAGTGTAAAGTAACTCATGGAAGGAGTTGGAGTTCTGTACTGCTGCTATCACATCCTTGTTTATTCCCATCCAACAATGTGTAAAAAAGCCATTAAATACCCATTAGGTTGTTCTCACACAGAAAACTACTAAAATCAGTGATGAAGCTTCCATCTCTTCACATAATTCCCCTTACCATCAAAGCCTCCTTTAAAGTCTCACACAAACACCCCATCATTTTTTGACTGATTGTTCTTCTGATAAGATTTTAGCCATGCTCTGTCCATTCGTACGACTCCTCGTCTATTCTAATGATATCGTATGACTTAAAACCAACTGCAAAGTAAATAATTTTATCCTCCATCTTAACTGGATAGCCTTAGGAATCCTCCATCTTAAATGGATAACCTTAGGAAATTTAGCATGTGCAGGGAATAAAGCACCTGGACATAATGGGTATTCAATGGTTTTCTCACATTTTTGGGAGGTATTTTATGAGGTTGCAATAGCTGTCTTCCAGAATTTCTATAATCAGGGAATGCTTGAGAAAATCTTCAATTCCACTGTTATAACATTGATTCCTAAGAAGTTGAGATCCAAGGAGATGATGGATTTTAGGCTTATTAATCTAATAGGCAATGTGTATAAGCTCATCTCATAGCAGTTGAATGGAAGACTCAAGAAAGTGGTGAACAAATTGGTGGAGAGACATTTAAAAGCAACCTGAAATTATGCAAATTAGATATTGAGAAGGCGTATGATCATTTAAGCTGGAACTCTTTGTTGGAAACTCTGATGAAGATGTGCTATGGTGAAAGATGGTTTAGTTGCATCAAATTTTGCTCAGTTCAGTAAATTTTCAATCTTGATCAATGACTCACCAACTTGTTTCTTTCCTTCTCAAAAGAGTTAGAGATGCGGTGAAACCCTATGTCCTTTCTTATTAATCACTGCTATGGAAGCCTGAATGATATGTTAAAGACTGTTCAGGATAACAATAAGATAATGACTTTTAAGGCGAATTTAAGGGCTGATAGTACCATGAGATTTCTCATCTGCAGTATGCGGTTCATTTGTCTACCGTGAGGCTGACACTCACAATTGTTAGTGTTGAGGGTAATTTTCATTTTGTTTGTAGCCACATATGGATTACACATTAACCGGTACAAAAGGTTTATTTATCCAGTTAATGAGGTAAATGAGATCCAAGCTTTGGTTGGAATCTTGGTGGTAAAATCAGAGAACAATCTACAATTTATCTGGGGATGCCATTGGGGCCAAGAGCAAGTCAAAGGGGATTTGAAGTGGGGTCATAGAAAAATGTGAAAAAAAGCTAACCAACTGGAAGAGTCTGTATTTATCTCTGTGGTGGTGGCCGGTGGGGGTTACTAATCAATTCAGTACTTGATGCTCGACCTACTTATATGATGTCTCTCTTTCCAATCCTTGAAATGTTGAGAAGAGCGTAGAAATTCTTTGAAGGAATTTCCCGTGGTAATGGAATCGTGACAAGAAAAAAATAGACATTGAAGGAAAATGGATGACAAGGTCTGTGAATGGACCTTGTGTGGTTAACCTATGGAAGTCCATCAGGGACCTATGGCCTAAACTCACTCCTGAATAAGTCCAAATTTAGAGCAGTCAAAGAATGAAGATATTCTTCGAGAAGGATAAGTGGTTAGGCCAAGGTCCTTCGAAATAATTGCTTCCTGACATTAACATTTCGAATCAACAAGAAGCTACGCGAAGAGAAGTGTGCACTAATCAAGATTGGAACCTTACATTTAAAAGATTACTAATTGACTGGGAGTTTGATAGGTTAACAGTGGTGTTTTACAGCAATTCTGAGCAATTTAAGGGGATTAGTAAGTCTGAAGACTGGTTGACTTAGAATGGGAATAAGCCAGGGAAGTTTTCTATCAATTCAGCCTATGGAATTCAACTTATCAAATAATAAGATGGTTGCTGGCCATGGAAGTCAATTTGGAAAGTGAAAATTTCTTATGAAGTTTCGTGTTTCGCATGGATTTTAGCAAAAGAGACAGTTCTGCCACAAGATAATCTAGCCAAGAGAGGCTATCATCTATGTTCAAGATGCTATTTATGTGGAGGAGGTGGAAACAAGGAATCATCTTTTTTTTTTTGCACAGTAAGTTGACTATACAGTTATGGAGGAGTTTCACCATTTTAAGGGGTATCATGTGGGTTATGCCAGGAAGAATATCTGGAGTTCTAGAATGCTGGAAACAAAGGAGGTAATGTCTCCGGTAAAAGAGAGAGATGAAGGATTCTCCTACCTTGCATCTGGTGGACAATATGGGAAGAAAGTAATAAAAGATGCTTTGAAGACAGCTCCAGGAACATTCAAAACCTGATAATGAAGTGTATTTCTGTTGTATTTTGGGTGTAAAGTGAAGTACTTAGAAGATCCTGAATCTATTTTTGATGTTTTAGATTCCTCGTTAGAAGATCAAGGGTATAGGAGCCTTTGCTTGTTCTTTGTAATTGTGAAATTGAAAAAGAAGAGAAGAGATATTGGAATTGTATTGATTGATTATTCCCTCAAGTTCATGGGATTAAATAGTTGTTACAAATGATGTGAATAAGGAAAGAGAGTAAGAAAATATTACATAATTGCCTGATTCCAGGGATTAGAGAATATTCTCATAGCTATACTAGTTATATAGAATATTCTCATATCTACACTAATTATACCATATCTAACACTCCCCCTCAAGTTGGAGCATACAAGTCATATGCTCCGAGTTTGCCACCAAGAGAGTCAATTCTGGATCCTCGGAGTGATTTTGTGTAATATCTGCTAGTTGATCATTGATCATTTGAGTTGACAAAACTTGTGGCAATGTATCCAGACTCAAATCTTCTCTCGAATGAAGTGACAATTTATCTCAATGTGCTTCGTTCTTTCATGAAACACGACAATAGAAGCGATATGCAGTGCAACTTGGTTGTCACAAATCAATTTCATCGGTTCAACTCCTCCCATTTTCGGTTCTTGGAGAAGTTGTCACACATAGCCAGTGCCATAGCTTGATACTCTTGCTCTTACCTCTGCGCTTGATCTAGATACGACTACTTGCTTTTTACTTTTCCAAGATATTAGATTGCCTCTAATTAGAACGCAATAACTAGAAGTGGATCGCCTATTAGAAGGAGATCCTACCCAATCTGCGTCAGAATACCCAATTATATAGGCATGTCCTTTGTCTTCATACAATAAAACTTGCCTCGGTGAGCTTTTGATATATCGCTAGATGCGTTCATTGCATTTTAGTGGCTATCAAAAGATGATTGCAAAAACTGGCTAACTACACTAACAACAAATGAGATGTCTGGTCATGCGAGCGTAAGGTAGTTGAGTTTGCCAACAAGTCTCTGATATCTGTCAGGATCTTTTAGAAACTCCCCCGTCCTAGAATAAGCTTAGTATTTGGATCCATAGGAGTGTCCAAACTCCCCCTGTGCAAGAAACCCCAAAGGTTACTCCATATATACCTTTTCAGCAAGTTCCTCGTGCAGGAAAGCATTTTTGATGTCCAACTAAAAAAGGGTCCAGTGATTCATTGTGGTTGTAGAGATGAGAAGATGAACAAAAGCCATCTTGGCAACTGGTGAGAAAGTATCTCCATAGTTGATGCCATAAATCTGAGTGTATCCCTTAGCAACTAGTCTCGCTTTGAGATGATCAACAACTCCATCAGAACCTACCTTAAGTGTGAATACCCAACGACAACCAACTGTGGTTTTTCCTTTAGGTAAAGGAACAAGCTTCCAAGTACCATTATCATGCAAGATAGTCATCTCCTCGATCATAGCCTGACGCTAACCTCGATCATAGCCTGACGCTAACCTGGATGAAGCGGTGCTTATGCCACCGTTTTGGGAACTTAGACCGTTGACAAGCTAGTAATGAAGGCATGATATGAAGGCGACAGACGATGATGACTTAAATAAGCATAAGTGGGAGTTTTATTGGTAGTGTTTCTAGTACCTTTGCAAAGAGCAATGGGAGGATCATCTAATAAGTGCTGGACTGAAGAAGGAGACATTGATGGAGCAGGTAACGAGTCACCAGTTACTAGGAGAGTGCTTTATGTACCTGTATCAATGTTGGAAATACTAACTTGATTAACAAGATCAGAAGGAGGTTGAGGTCGTCGGGAATAGACCTTACGAGATGGAGGTAGAGTTGGGGCTGGAATAGTTGGAATTGGAGGACTGATATTGCCTTCTGTTTTGCCGTATTAGGAGAAAAGTACGGTGAAGTCTCGAAAAAAGGTAACATCGGCTGAGATAGAGTACTTATTGGTAGAGGGATCATAGCATCTATAACCTTTTTGTAGAAGAGAATACCCGAGAAAGATACATTTAAAAGCCTTGTGCTGAAATTTGTCTTTTCCGGGGGCAAGGTTATGAACAAAACAGGTGCAACCAAATACACGTGGAGGAAAGGGGAACAAAGTTTGGTTTGGATAGGGGACAGAGTGTGGACTCTTGTATTGCAAAACAAATGAAGGCATACTGTGACGCCCCAAAGTTTTGGGGCCTGTCACTCGCCAGGATTGTGCGTGCCAATTAGGCCGCAACCTTGTCAGCTATGCAGGCGGCATGTGCTGAGGGAATAGGCTGAAGTTGAAGATGAGATAAAGGGGCATAACATGAGGCAACAAGCATCTATATATGTTGCATGACATGTCCTAAGAGTGCCAATGTGATTTGGAGAGGGCTTGGTGTGAGCCCAAGGGGGCGGAGGCATGGTGAGGATCGTGTGCAGTGTTCGATGTCAGCGCCGTGCCATTTTGAGCTACAAGTGGAATCTAAGGATTCTGGTTTAGAGAGTTGATATTAAGGGTACCTTATGTATGATTACCAAATTTGGGGTCGTTTGGAGTCCGTTTAGATAGGGGCTTGACTTGGCCAAAGTCCAGTGGCATTGTCGTAATTTGCTGACTGGTCCGAAGTCCATAACTCGTTCCATGTGTATGGGAATGGGGTGAAACTTCATAGAGGTGTGAAGGAAGTCAAGAGAAAGGATTAGGAACAAACGGCACCCAATTTGAAGGTCGGATGAATGATCTAAGCCCCCGTATGATTCTCGGGCAAAATGATGTCTAGTGGCGGACATTGGGATTATTTATTTTAAGCATATATAAGGGGGGTATACATGGTGACAGCCTACCAGCCTCCCCCGGGTGTGTCGACAGATGGCCACCCCAAGTGTGCTGCCTTGAGGGACAACCTCAAGGGCCTGCCTTAGCATGTCAAAGGAATGCGCAAGGTACTCATAGGACTCGGGAATCCTATGGGCAACGCAGGGTGGGGTGGACTAGCGTTGGGCGCCCGAAAAGGCTAGAGGTTGGCTATATGAACCGACAAGCCCCGTGGGCTATCTAAATGATGGAAGGATGCCTCCAAGCCGATAGAGCAATCGAGATACTCTCCCCAAGAGACTCGTGAGCTAACTTGTGAGCTTGGTCAAGGTTCAGCCAAGCGAGCAAGGGTCCGTTGGCCTAGACACGTAGTTGTGGGGCGACATTGTGCTACGGAAGTTGGATGCAAGTTGCGTGGGCTATGTTTGGCTATGCCATAAGACATGAGATGGCATATCTAAGAAAGACGCTTGAGACAAAGGCCAAGGATTGAGGGTTGCCCTACTCGGGCGAAGCAAAGGCCAAGTGCATATGCATAGGCGATGTCAAGCTTGAGGATAGGACTGTGCATGCGATGGCAATGCTCAAGCCAAGGCGAGGGACGAGTATGTCCGTAGCCATGCCCAGGAGCGCATATGGATGAGATCCAAGGATTAAAGGTGCACCAGAAGAGTTGCTTAAACGTTGGCCATGTCAGCCGACATGTTAATGGAGCGGCACCAAAGGGGGCAAGCCTCTGAGGCGAGCTTCCCACAGGCACATGATCGTGCTAAAGACCTGGGAAATGAGGAAGGCTGGCCCATAGTTTGGGGGACCATGGGCGCTGCACGGGCAAAATTGTGTGCCGCTGACACAGTGAAAAATGAGCCCGTGACACATACGATTGATTAAATAACAAGCAGTAATAACAATATCACCCCAAAAATATAAAGGGACGTTATTTTGAATGAGCAATGCCCGAGCGGTTTTATTAGATGTTTGTTCTTTAGCTCAACAACTCCATTTTGTTGAGGAGTATGTGCACAAGAAGAGAAGTGCAATATGACTTGGGATGACATAAAAGCAGAGAGAAGTAGAAAAATACTCGGTGATTTTTGCAAAAAATGCTCCCAGACACATTTACTAATGACTCTCTCTCCTAATTTTTAGGACTGCAAAACTTCCCTTTTCCGCTAGACTTTTTTTTGAAACTGATAACTTTGTATATTTCTCCAACAGCAGTACATAGGTTGTATTGAAACCGTATTTATATCATTTACTATACTTTCCTGCTATCTCTTATCTAAATTGAATCTAGAACATCAATTATAGAGATAGTATCATTTGAGTACACTTGATTACACCAAAAACATAGCAACAAAAGACAATTAAGCTTATTGCATACTACTCTCTATGCTCTCAAAACATTTAACGTTCCTCTCCTTTCGTATAGTCCACCAGATACTTGCAGGGACGATTCTCCATCTGTCTCTATTCTTTGCGTGCACACCAACTTCCTCCCAACTTTGAATTGTTTCTGTAATCTTTCCAGGCATAGTCCAGGAAATGCCCTTGAGATTTAAGAACATTCTCCATAGTTGTCCAGTGATTTTGCAATGAAGAAAAAGATGATCAACTGTTTCCTCATTTTCCCCAAAAAAAACATCTAGGACACAAAGGTATCCCTTTCTTCATTAAATTATCTTGAGTGAGAGAAGCTTCTTTAGCCAACAACCAGACAAAGCATGCTACTTTGTGTGGCACTTTGTTTTTCCAAATTCCTTTCCAGGGCCAGTTTCTTATACGCTGGGGGTTTGGTTCATCCAGCTATAAGCATTACTTACCTTAAACTGGCCCTTCATGCTACCTTTCCACCATAGAGTATCTTGATCTATTTCTAAACCATTAAACTGGTCAGTTGTGTTGAAGAAGTCCGCAACTCTTTGAATCTCCCAGTCGTTCAACTGTCTTCTAAAGTTGAAAGTCCATCCTTGGTTTGTCCATAAGTCAGCGATTGTCTTTTGTTGGTGAGAGACTAATGCATAGATGTCTGGAAACTAAATTTCTAGTCTTCCTGCCTCATGCCACTATCTTTCCAAAAATTAGTTTTGCCTCCATTTGTCACTGTGATCTTTGTATTAGTTTTGAATTCACTCCATAAAGCTCTAATAGATCTCCACAAACTAACTCCATATGGTGTAGTGATTTCCTTTGTCATCCCGTTATCTTTCTCTTCATATTTAGCATTGATGACATTCCTCCATAAAGATTGATCGTCATTACAGTACTTCCATAGCCATTTCATTCTTAGGGCTTTGCTTTGAAATTTCAGATTCTTGATTCCTAATTCTCCTTGTCTTTTCACTACAATCACTGCCTCCTATTTGACCAAGTTGTATCCCTTCCTTTCATTGTTTCCTTGCCAAAGAAACTTCCTCCTTTTCTTGTCTAGTTTGTTGATAACCCCTATAGGAATAGGAAAAACAGACATCATGTATGTTGGGAGAAAATCAAAGACTGAGTTAATGAGAGTTAATCTGCCTCCCCTAGACAAATACTGGGTCTTCCACCTTGTTAGTTTCTTTTCACATTTTTTGATTACACCATTCCATATTTCTGCGGATTGTGACTTTCCTCCCAATGACATTCCTAGATAGACTGTGGGTAGGGTTCTCACTTCACCACCAAGAATTGAGTTCAAAAACTCTTTAAGTTTTGCACTTCATTAATAGGATATAAGAAGCTTTTCCTCCAATTAATGTGCAGCCCGGAGATCCCTTCAAACAACTCCAACATCACCCTTGGATCTTAAGTTGCTCCTCTTCAGCTTCACACATAATGAGAGTGTCATCTGCATATTGCAGATGAATTATCTCCAGATTTTCTCCTCCATTTCTAGCAACGTCAAAACCTCTCAGCCAACCATTTGTATTTGCTGTCTTGATCATGCTATTAAGATCTACCATAGCTAATAAAAACAAAAAGGGTGACAAAGGATCTCCTTGTCTAAGACTCCTTTGTGCACTAAAGAAACCTGATGGTGAGCCATTTATAAGCATAGAAAATCTCACAGTGGAGATACGATATTTGACCCATTGTATCCATTTCTGGCCAAAACAAATTCTCCTCATAGTATCTAGTAAGAACTCCCAATTAACATGGTCATATGCCTTTTCCATGTCTAGCTTACAAAGGATTCCAGTTTTTTTTTTGTTTCAATCTGGAGTCAACAACTTCATTCGCTGTAAGTACTGCATCCATGATTGTCTGCCTTTGATAAAGGCCATTTGTTGCGACTCAACCAACTTCGGCATCACATCTTTCAATCTTTCTGTCAATACTTTGGCAAACAACTTGTATATGCTACCTATCAGACTATTCCTTCAACTCTTTGGCTCCTTTCTTCTTTGGGATGAGTGTAATGAATGTGGCATTAAGGCTTCTCTCAAACATTTCTTGTTCATAGAGGTTCTGAAAGGCTGACATGATGTCGTGCTTCAGTCTCTCCCCAACACTTTATGAAAAATCCCATGGTGAAGCCATCCGGACCAGGTGCCTTGTCTGTTGCGCATAATTTTAAGCATCTCAGGACTTCATTTTTTTCAAACCCTCTTTGTAGCTTATCTTTTTCCTCTTCTTTGAGTCTAGGACAATTTGGATGCATATAAGCTGGCCTCCTGCTTGTGGTTTCTGAGTATAGTTTACTGTAATAATCTACCACTTCCCTTTCGACTATGTTTGGATCTCGAGTTGAGTCACCTTTTATGAGCATTTGCCATTTTGTTAAAAAATTTGGTGTTTTTGTCCCCCTTCTTCAACCATAGTGGCCTTGACTTCTGCCTCCAGGAGATCTCTTCGTTTTTGATCTATTCCTCATAGTCTAGCATACTGGTTGCCCTTCTTTCTATCTTATCATTTGTCAATCTTCTATTCTCCATTATTCCATCAAACACTTCCAATTTGCTTAGCAAAATTTTTTTCTTTTTGTTCCCAGGTTCCTGCTCACTCTTACTCCACTCCTTAAGCTTGATTTTTAGAGCTTTAAGCTCAGAGGCAAGAATGTAATCCAGTCTTCCACAGTAGTTGAGAGAGATCTACCATTCCTTGATTCTATCATTGAAACCTTCTGTGCCTAAGCACCAATTTTCAAATTTGAAATAGTTTTTGTTTCTATTCCACATTCCTCCTTGTAAGGCAATAGGGGAGTGATCAGACCTTAACCTCTGTAATGTTTTCTGTTTTAAATTGTTGAAGCTGTCATCCTACTCTTTTGAGAACAGAATTCTATCGATCCTGGAAGCTACCTCCTGGTTAACCCCTTTAAACCAGGTGTAGGAATTGTCCTCAAGCTGTATATCCACTAGCTTCAAGTTGCCGGAATTGATCTTCTTTTTTAAACAATTCAGTTTTTAAATCCCGTGATTACTAAAATTTCCTTCTTCCTAGTTTAGAAACTATGGGGGATAATAGAATATATTTTCAACCAAGGTTTTAAATCTTATGACATTTCCAGATGGACTTCAAATAATGTTTCATGGTACGACTGGGTGGAAAGAAGCAGCAACATGATGAGAAGGGTTACACTTATTAAGAAGGTGTTAGAATGGATTTGCGTCATCCTCAGGGAAACATCATCTCATCTGACAAAAAAATTAGGTGAGAAAGTGAAGTTATAAGGACCAGGTGGCAGATTTTTTTGGTACGAGGAAATACAATTCCCACGGGAGATATATGAGTATTCTTTCACTGTAGGGAGAGGACAAAGCAGTTATTATGAGTCAGACATCAATGTTTGATGGTAAAGCAGTAGCTCTGAGATAGCCACAACCAAAGGGAAAGAGATTGAAACCAATGTTGTAGCCAAAATCAAAGATCTAGGAGTACTGGGAAGGTGTATTTTTGGGTCTTTTGGCAACGCAAAAGCTGAAACACCCACCCTCTCAGAAGTTAGCGATGGTTCTTAACGGTGTGGAAGAAGGTTTTTGGGATTAATATCTATGAGATGTTGGAAAACTGTTTCCTCTTTGAGTTTCTAAGTAGATACATGGCAGAACAAGTTCTGTAGGGGAGAATGGTAGTGGAAGAAAAGCAGACTTAAATTAGAGTGGTGGAACCCTTCTGCAGGCTGTGTGCCTATTACTCACAAACCCAAATCCACCTAGATTAGGGCTGTGGGTTTACTGATGCATCTGTGGGCGGAAGAGATTTTCCGTGAGATTAGAGAACTCTGCGGCGGGTGGCTGGCAACAGAGGAGGAAACGAAATTAAGAAACCACCTCAAATGGGCTAGGACCGAGACTCGAGGGGTTGATTGGAACATGCCAGCGGAAGTTACCATCTCCAGAGATGGAGTTAACTTCATTATTCCGATATGGGTAGAAAGGAAAACACGATTCGAGTTGTTGCCGGAGAGTGAAGGACCAGTCGTCAAAAAAGATGAGAAAACCCAAAGGAAAAACTAGCGCATAACGGACTTCCTCCTTTATATCCGAGACCCTAGAACAAGCAGATGGTGACGGAACAGGGGAGACAAGTGTGGGGACAACTGGAGACTTTAAAATTGACTACATGAGCATGTGATGGGCCTGTGCACAATTTAAAAACAAATTCGGCTTGAAACATTTTGGGCCGGATCAAGCAAAGATAATTGCTTAGAATTTTCACCCACAACCCAATGAAGTCTTCTTCCAAGAGGTTATAGTGGACGAAACTGTGGCGATTTATTCTTCTAGTTATCACATACGAAGAAGTTAGAAAACAAAAGAAGATGCCTTAACTGCTATTGATGAACAATTACAGATTGAAGGTGAAGAAGGGGAAAAGAAACTTGAGCAATAATGTGTAGCAAACAGTGAAGGGATTGAAGATAAAGAGCAGGGGGAGATCATCACGGGTGACATCGAATTGAGATAAGACACATTAGGGATGGTCGATTTTGGGGAAATATGGGATGTACAGGAGATTGAATCTAACAAGAAGCTCTTACTGAAATGGAGAAGAAAGCTACAGTGTGGGTTCAACAAAACTTGAACTCCATAAGATGTTTGGGGTAGATTTTTAGGGGTTTGAAGAGGAAGCACTTGAACTCTTAAGGCAGGTGGATGCAAGCAGGCAAGCAAGAAGAATGAAGCAATCGGTAGAGGTTAAAAGAACAAAACGCAAAGGAGCACAAGAGTTAAAGAATCTGATATCTTTTGATTTGAAATTCAAAAGCAATGGTGATAGAGGGAAGGGGCAAGGGAGCTAACAGAATATTCCATGCATATTCCATGCAGATCAAATTGATCTCATGGAATGTTAGGGGGTTGAAGGAACAAGGGAAAAAAAGGTGTTACAAAGTTTAATTAAGGACTAGAAAGCAGACATATGCTGTCTCGAGGAAACTAAAGTAGAAGGCAATGTACAGGAGTTAATTAAGCAAATTTGGGTGGATCAAATATGCATGTTTGGAGGCCAATAGAATCAGAGGAGGAATCTTACTATGGGATTCTAGAATCTGGGAAGGGGAAATCTTACAAGTTGGAGCTTTTACTCTTTCTGGCAAATTCAAGGCTCAGTTAAGTAACTTTGAATGTCATATAACTGGTGTGTAGGCTTTTAAAGAGGATTGTATGGGAGGAATTGACTAATGTAAGAGGCCTGTTTGATGGACCAGTTAAGTAACTTTGAATGTCATATAACTGGTGTGTAGGCTTTTAAAGAGGCTTGTATTGGAGGAATTGACTGATGTAAGAGGCCTGTTTGATGGACCATCTATGGTGACTTTAACGTCTGTAGATTTCCCTCTGAAAAAGGGATTGTATCAACAGAAATTCAGCATGAGAGTTTTCAAATTGCATTGAGGACATGAACCTCATTGATCTGCAACTAAGTGGTGGAAAATATACCTGGTATAGAGGTGATAACCATACCACTGCATCAGGAATAAACATGATACTGGTTTCCACATAATGGAACAATCTCTTCAGTAACCTAAAACAAACTACACTGCAAAGAGTGGCTTCGGATCATGTTCCAATAGCTCTTCTATGTGGATACTGGGAGAAATCAAAATCCTACTTCAAGTTTGAAAATTGGTGGTTGAATTAAGAAGGTTTTGTTGAAAAGGTCAAGAATTGGTGGAGTGAATTTGAATTTTACGGGAGGTCGGACTACATCTTAGCATGTAAACTCAAAGCTCTCAAAGGAAAATTGAAAGAGTGGAGCAGACATGAACAAGAGAATCTGAAATTACAAAAGAACAACCTCCTAAGTCAAATGGCTGAGCTAGAATCATAGTTGAGTATTAGAGCCTTAACAATGGAGGAAATTGCCAAGAAAGCTACGCTTTTCATGAGGTATGAGGGGTGTTTGAATAATGAGGAAGTTTCTTGGAGACAAAGATCAAGGGCCTTATGGCTCAACGAAGAGGATAGGAATACAAAGTTTTTCCATTAATGATAAACTGTTAATACCCACAAAAAATATAATCACATTGATTAGTTGGAAGTGTAGTGTAGGGAGAGACCATATCTAATCATAACAGAATAACAGAATCAAGGGGAAGTCATATCTTTCTACAAGAAGTTATATTCAGAATTTGAAGACTCTGAAGACTGGAGGCCTTATGAAAATATTAGCAATCATCCCACCATCACACCATCACAGAGGATAAGAAAGAGGCACTGCAGGCAACATTTGAGGAGCAAGATGTTTTTGAGTGCCTAAAGACGTGCGCTATTGACAAAGCCCCTGGCCCTGATGGTCAATTGTCAAGGTTCCAAATAGTGGAAAAACTAGTTTTTGGGTTGACAATGAATGGTACCGAGAGCCTCAAAGATCTCTTTCCCGACATCTTTGTTTTGGCTCTACATCAATAGAAGATAGTTGCTGAAATGTGGTCGCAACAAGGATAGGATTTGGTCCTGAGAAGAAATTTAAATGACTAGGAAATTCCTAGAATGATTGAACTTTACAAGTTACTGGAGAGTTTTCAAGGAACACAAACTGGTAAGGATTATTTATGGTGGCATGGGCACAACAAAGGTAGATATAGGGTGAAGGAAGAATATAAATAGACAAGTCTTGGTGATAATCAGGTCTTCAAATGGCGTTGGAAGCATATCTGGAGAATATCAAGCAGTTCTGACATTGGATAATGTGGCTAAGAGAGGTATCTCTCTATGCAACAGGTGCTCCTTACGTGGCAAGGATACAGAGACAGTGAGACACCTCTTCCTACGTTGCAATTTTACTGTCCAGCTGTGGCAGATTTTTCTTAATCTCAGAGGCATTTCCTGGAGTATGCCTAGTAAGATTGGCAGAGACAGTGAGACACCTCCTCCTACACTACAATTTCACAGTCCAGTTGTGGCAGATTTTCCTTAATCTCAAGAGGCATTTCTTGGAGTATGCCTGTAAGATTATGCCTAGTAAGATTGATGAGACTCTATTCAGTTGGGTGGATTGGGAGGAGGCTGGAATTGGGTCTACAAAACCAAAAAGATGGAGGATGATCCCTGCTTGTATATGGTGGACTATATGGAGAGAGAAATGATAGATGTTTTGACAATAAGGACAGCAACCTACAGGAAATCAAGCTTAAATGTATTTTGTTGTTTTATTTTTGGTGTACCAATATTTACTCCAATGAGACTGAGTCAATCATAGATGTTTTAGGGTCCATCTAGATCGTGGTTTAGCTTTGAGGAAGATTATACTTCTTTCTCTTATTTGTAAATACTGTTTTTCAATACTACCTAAGTAATAACTTAAATACAAATCTTACCATTGTCAAAAAAAATATTCTCGGGCATTATCATTGATTAACTTCTAAATGGAAATACCAAATCGATTGCAAGTTTCAACACAAAATTTCTAAAAGATTAAGATAACTTAGATCTATTTTTCATTAAAAATAACCACGTGCATCGAGAATAGTTATCAATAAAAGTCACAAAATAATGGAAGCCTAAGGAAGAACTAACACGACTTGGACCCCATATATCCGAATCAATAATTTCAAACATTGAGAAGGCCTTGTTATTGACACACTTTGGGAAAGAGGTACGAATATGCTTCCTAAGCTGACACGACTCACATTCTAAAAAAAAATAAACTAGACAACTAGGAACCATCTTCTACTGTTTCAAGAGACTTGGATGATCCAATTGACTATGGAGCAATTTAGAGAAAACAAGGGAAGTGAAAGCAACATGTGGTTGTTGGGATGGATAACAGGTACAATCCTTGGGACTCATACCCTTTTCCAATCACCTGTCCCGTACTTCAGTCCTATAGAAGAACAAAATCATCAAGAAATGTTACAACACATTTTAGGATTTTGGTTAGTTTGCTAATAGGAATAACATTATGGACATTTAGGTGCAAAAATGATTGATTTTGATGGTATGGAAGGCAGAGGGTGAGCTATACCTATCGCCTTTACAATAGTCTTTAATCCATTAGCCAAAGTAACAACAGAGAGAGAAGTAGTAAGAGTAGAAAGAGTGTTTTTGTTACGACAAATATGGTCAGAAACACTGGAATCAAGAATCCATTGTTCCTGAGATGAAGACCGTGCGACATAAGCAAATCAGTTACCAGGTTGTACCGTGCAAGTAGCCGATGAAGTTGATGATTGTTACCTTGATGCTTGGTACTAAAGGTAGTCATTGTAGTTTGCTCTAGTTAAAGTGAGAGATTTGGATGATCATCATTGACATTAGGTGTAGACAGAATACCATTTCCGTTATGGTCCACATTTGCTGTGTGTCGAGGGCGATCGTTATTGTGGGGAGGCTTACCATGAAGAAGTCAACATTCCTTTTTTACATGGTCTCCCTTGTTATAATGAGTGCAGTGTAAGAGAAAAAGCCGACATTCCTCTCTTAAATTTCCTCCTTTATAACGAGTGCACTGCTTATTGTTCCTCCATTTTCTTTTTTTTTCTGTATCCACCTTGAAAATTATTCGTTTGGACATCCATGATAGACGCATCATAGGAATTTGTCTCAGGAGGTGCAGATGTGATGCCATGGCACGCCCTAATAGCGGTGAGCTACTAGAATGTGGCACGCCCTAATAGCGGTGAGCTACTAGAATGTGGCACGGCCCTAACGCGGTGCCTAAGGTTCGTGGCCTATGACTCCAAAACGTCCATTTTTGGTCAAGTCTTGTCCCAAGTGTTTGTCCATCCTTTCCAAGACTTGTGGTGTTGTTTCCACTTGATTTCCAGCTTGTATATCATCCATCTATCATCATGATCAACTCAACAAGCATCCTATAGCATCGAACACCACGAATTAGAGCTCAAAACAACATACAATCCAAGACGATGAACTTAAGCTGAGAGTACTAGTTTTGTCCTTTTGGATCTTTAACTTAGTGTTTTGTCTCTGGACTTATCTTAATTGAACCTTAAACACTATAAACAAGTTATTCCACACGTAATTACTCAATTATATCTTTAGTAACCCTTTACACACTAGAATCCATTGAGATCAACTAGATCAACTAGAACAACACATAGCTCAAGCCAGTAACTCTTGTTTTCTCATCTAAATTTTAAGTGGCCAAATTGATTCTAAACTTGTTTGAAACACGCCTTAAACATTATAATCAAGTAGTTTACACTTAGATTCTCAATTATACAAAGATTTGCTCATTAAGTACAAGAGAAGTCCTCAAACCAAGGATAATTAAGGCGGGATAACCATACTTAGGTGCATAAATCCACCTAAGATGCCTTGAACCAACAACCAAGATAATCAACCTAACCAGCGAAGTTTATAGCTTAGGTGCGCAAGCGGTCAAGGCTTCAATAGCGGGAGGCCGCAGTATCATGGATCCGTGTACCAACAACCAAGATAATCAACCTACCAACGAAGTTTATAGCTTAGTATGATTGTTCGTAGTGCCTGGACTTTTCCCATAATTGTTCAACCCTTTACTTTATAGCATTGTTTATTTTATTCTTAGTTTTAACTTGCAATTACTTTTGGTTATGTTAGCACTGAGTTAATCTTAATAGTTGGACTATTCTGGGATAGTTGTTAACACGTATCTGAGGGATCGATACTTGGCTTGTAAAAGGCCACTATATTACTTGGTGAGACCACGTACGTAATCTTGTAAATGCTTCATCCAAGTTAGGAACAGTTGGGCTAGAAAGAATTTGGTTACGAACTGAGGTTAGGTCTGCTCGCAACCCAACCAAATTTAAGACCATAAAGAACCTGTCTCTCTGTATCTCCTGATCATCCAATTTGTCAGTTAAAGGTAAAAGGCATAACAGAATCAAATTTATCCTTTATGGATTCTACCTGACCCAAGTTACTCGCCATGTCCTGTTGATTCTGTTGTAGATGAACAATATCAGTCACAACTTCGTAGATGAGTTGTATGTCATTTTTATACCAAGTTTTGGCTTTGTTCCACACTTTGCAACAAGTCTTATAAGACTGAAAAAAATTTAACAACTTAGGATCAAGTGAATTCCACAGAAGACTACACAATTTGACATCTACTTTAACCCAGCAGGTCTATTAGCTGGCCCAATACTGCTACTGTTTTTGAGCAAGTGATCTTCAAATCCTTGACCTGTAAGCCACAATTCTACAGAGACTGCCCAAGAGGTGTAATTACCACTATCATCTAAGTTTACTGTGGTTATTGCAAGTGATGGTGTGGAGGAAACAATGGACTTAACAATCTGATTCTCAGTAGTCTGGTTATCAATTTGGTTATCACCCATTTTTTTTTTTTCGTTTCTACTCAACAAATAAGAAAAAATTGCAAAGATTCAGAGAAAGAGATAAAAAAGGAATTTATACAGAAAATAAATGACCTGGAGAAAGAGAGAGGTGAGACTCGACACTGTTCTGCTATGGTTGATTTAGCAATCTGTTGATCGATCCTTCCCCCTTTTTCTTGTTTTTCAGTTTCTATTACTGAAAACTGAATATTCAGAGGGGGCTATACCAATTGAGGGGATTAAATAGCTGTTACAGATTATGTGAATAAAGAAAGAAAATAAGAAAATATATTATACAATCTCCTAATTGTCTGATTCTATGGATTAGAGAATATTCTCATATCTATATTAATTATCCAGAATATTCTCATATCAACACTAATTATACCATATCTAACAGCAGTATTGGTGACTGCACAACTTTTTGTGTAGTCTCTCTAGTAATATGGAATATGGTACTTTCACAAAGCATCTCTTGTTTTTTTTTTTGGACACATCAGCCATTAGGGTTGTATAAGTATTATTTCCACTTAAAACAAAAATAAGGGGGTAAGAGGACACCAGTAAATTTTACGTGTGTAACTGACTTTTTTGGGATGAACTTAGGGGGCAACTTATGTATTTTCCCAATCAATAATAATAGTAAATATAATAAAATAATAATAGTAGCAGCAGTAGTAATAATAATAATAATAATAATAATAATTATTGTTATTATTATTATTATTTGGTACTTCTGTTTGATTGTTTTTTTTCCTTAGTTTAGTTTCCTGTAAACAGTAAAAAGGGTTTCTTAGCTAAGAGTAGAGTAGAAAGCTTGCAACGCTAAATCTTAGCTAACTGCTGATCGAAAGGTGGATATAGGCGCAGTTGATCTTTTAATTAATATTGCTGGAAATTTTCCATTTTTCACCAAACTTTGTTCAGAAAATTAGGAAAATTAGAAGGCTCAGGCATATTGATTCTAAGTCTGGTTGAGGCCAAAGTTCTTATAGATTTTCTTTGTCATTATTAACTGGATGTTTATGATTCTGTCTAAAGTATAGGACTCATCTTGTCAATCTGCTGACTTATAGTCAAGGAGTCACTGCAAAGTCCACCTACAAAAGTAGGTTTGTTAGGAGGAAGAAGCAAATCCTAACTTGATCTTTCTTATTTGTGTGTTTCTATTAGTTCTAACAGCTTTCTATAAGCTGTTGACTATAATTGGAGGAGTATTGTGTTCCCATGATGATGGATGACCTTTTCCTTCTTTAGGGGAATCGTTTTTCATAATAAGGTGATGGTCTGGAAATTGATACTGTTGTTGCAGTTATTTGGTGAATTTTGGACCAATAATATATATACACACACACACGCACACAAAGATATATATGTATGTGTGTGTATATATATGTGTGTGTGTACACACACACACATACATACATATATATATAGTTCTATGGATGGTGTAAAAAATATTTACACAGTCACTTGGAGGTAATTGCTGGTAGCTCCATTTAATTGCATGGATAGGTAACCTTGAATAAATGGTAAATAAGCTATAATGGGTTAATTACGCGGATGTTGCAAAATTTTTATTACACTGTTGTGTATGGTGTAAAAAATATTTACAGTCACTTGGAGGTAATTGCTGGTAGCTCCATTTAATTGCATGGATAGGTAACCTTGAATAAATGGTAAATAAGCTATAATGGGTTAATTACGCGGATGTTGCAAAATTTTTATTACACTGTTGTGTATACAACAATAACAACATACCTAGTGTAATCCCACAAGTGGTATATATATATATATATATATATATACATACATACATACATACACATTAGTTTGTACTCTAGTTGTTTTGTTGGTCGTCAGGATACTGAATGAAGGGACTTCTGAGTCAGTCACCTTAAGTATAAAGGGGCCCTCTATCAATTGATGCCTAGTTGGTAACATGTAATTTTGGAGAGTTTTCCTCCAGCTGCTGTAATTATATTCGGCACGTGCAATTTCCTTCTGTTCCCTAAAGTGTCCTCCGTCCTTGAAGAGCCTCAATTTCTCTCTTGTTTCCTCATTTCCTTCTGTTCCCTAAAGGGTCCTCCGTCCATGAAGAGCCTCAATTTCTCTCTTGTTTCCCTTTAGTTTCTCATCACATCTTTTTGTCAGATCCTTGTTATGGTTAAGCGTTGATCTGCAATATTAAAGATTTGCATAACCTTTTTATCACTGTTTGTACTCTCTCCCTTACTGAGTATGTTGAATGGGTTTAGTGAATGGTCAGGTTATGTTTGTAAATTATTCTTATTATAAACCTCGTATCAGGAACCAAGGTCGAAGGTATATTGCGTCAATCTGCAGATGTCGAGGAAGTGGAGCGGAGAGTAAACGAGTACGAACAAGGTACATCTGCTTTACTGAATGAATGCCATTTGTTGAATGTGTATATTGCATTTCGGAAAGGCTTGTCTATCTGTTCCATCTAATTTCGCTATATTTCAAGGAATCAAAGTAAATTTCAGATCTGGAATGCATTTTGGTTGCGTAATTCCATTATATTCTAGGTTATCTCTGATTGCTATGGATTTTTCCTTGGATTAGAAAAATGCTGATGATATTACTTCCTCCCACTTGGTTTTGCATTGCTCCTGCCGGAAGTGCCCTTGATGAAGTGTATAGTACCAATGGCATTTGAGTAAAAATCAATGTAGCGCTTTGGAACAAAAGCAGGGGTCTCATTTCTGGTCCAATCCGTGTATTCTAATGCAATGCCCCCATCTTTCATCCCCTCTATCATTTTTGTTAACTGATGATAAAAAGGCGCTATTCACAAGAAACTCGCATATGACCATTATCTTTTTCTGTTTTCCCCTTTCTTTTCCTTTCCTTGCTTTTGGTGTTGTGGATGTACTCCAGGTAGTAGTTTTTTTTTTTTTTTTTTTTTAAATGAAGAAAGAATCTGTTTTGGTGGATTATGTCCTATTATACTGTTAAATAATAGATTCACCATAGCTTGCTGACATCAAATTGATCTCCTTAGGAAAAACTGAATTTGTCCTGGAGGAGGATGCTCATGTAATTGGCGATTGTGTCAAGGTATTGGTTATAACATTTGATGAACTTGCTCATTTGATGCTCTGTCACAATTTCTGATTTTAATATCGTGATATAATTGGTACGCCATTTATGCAGCATGTGCTTCGTGAGCTGCCATCTTCTCCTGTTCCTGCGTCCTGTTGCACTGCTTTGTTGGAAGCTTACAGTAAGTAAATTCCCACTCTTTTATAAGAGATTTTTCAACCATTTTCTGAGTTCCTTATTTTCTGCCTGCTTGTAAATTGTAATCATCACCTCTCATTCTTGTTTTTCCCTGCAGTCTCTTTTATACTTGTGTTTGTTTGCTTTATCCTGCACTATGTATAATTATAGAGCAAAGGTGCCCAAGTAGTTGGCTTACTCTTCTGACCCTAAGGACGTTGGAATAATTAGGCGTCCATACTCAGCGAGTTTTTAATGGCTTATGAGATGTTTCAGAGGTGGACCCAGGATTTGAAGACGTCGGAGGCACCATTATCTTTAGCATAGACGTGAATTAGGGTGGTGGACTATGCCTGAAAGAACAGGTCAGGCTCCAGTAAGTTGGAATAATGAGGGTAGTGGCAGCACAAACAAAGACAGATAGAGAATTGTCCCAGCAGTGATATCGTGGACCATATGGAAGGAGAGAAACTCTAGGTGTTTTGAGGGTAATAACAGCCCCATGCGTAGGATTGAAATGAACTGCATCTTACTTTTGGTTAGTGGTGTAGTTCTGAGTATATGGACGGCAATTTTTTATTATAGACATTCTTAGGATCCTTATTAGATGAAATAGGACCTAGAGATAGTTTCTGATCTTACTCGTTTGGATGTAGACATGTAGTGTCTTTGATGTAAATTGTTGGATACCGGCCTTAATGCTTATGATTTATATTCAAAACCAGTTACCTTTGTCAAAAAAGATGGGAGGAGGGAAGAAAGAAAGAAAATAAAGGGGAAGGGGGAGGAAGAAAGGATTTTTTATATTTATTTATTTATTTATTGGAAAAGGATCAAAACTACCCTTGAACTATCTGAAATGGAGCAAAAATAGTCTCCGGTTGTTTTTTGGCTCAAAAATAACCCTTCATTTGTTTTTTGACTCAAAAATACCCCTCACCTTAACAGAGTGCCACCAAGCACACCACGTGAAAAAAATTGCCACATGGCCAATCCACGTCAGCATCTCATTTGCGGAAAAGGGCCAAAGCTACTCCTAAACTATCTGAATTGGAGCAAAAATAACGGAGTGCCACCCAGTACACCACGTGAAAAAAATTGCCACATGGCCAATCCACGTCAGCATCTCATTGAAAGGGCCAAAACTACTCCTGAACTATCTGTATTGGAGCAAAATACCCTTCATTTGTTTTTTGCCTCAAAAATACCCCTCAGTTTTTTTTTTTGGGCTCACAGATACTCCTCACTTTAATGGAGTGCCACCAAGCACACCACACGAAAAAAAGTTTGTCACATGGCCACTCCACGTTAACATCTCATTTAATACCCAACCGAACCACTTAACCATCCAACTTAACAACCTATTTAAGAGCGTACATGACCTTTCTATAAAACATTCAACCCGTCTTCATAAGTGACGGGTAGAGACAGATCCACCCTTCATTTCACTTGATGCAGACTAGAGTTTTTGAGAAAAAAGAAAGCCTTTAGTACATGGGTTGAAATTTGACCCGTATTTATCATGTCAAAGAATAAGAATACGGGAGAGTTCAACCTATGTACTAAGGGCTTTCTTTTTTCTCAAAATCCCTAGTCTGCATTGTTTTTTTTTTGGGAGAGTTTAAGCAAAGAAGTGTCGGATTTTTTGAAGACGGATCAGGTATAGGTATTAAATGGGATGTTAAATTGGATGGTTAAGTGGGTCGGCTAGGTATTAAATGAGATGCTAATGTGGCTTGGCCATGTGATAATTTTTTCTTTAGGTATTAAATGGGATGTTAAATTGGATGGTTAAGTGGGTCGGCTAGGTATTAAATGAGATGCTAATGTGGCTTGACCATGTGATAATTTTTTCTTCCACATTGTATGCTAGGTGGTACTCCATTAAAGTAGCGGTATATGTGAGCCAAACAAACAAACAGAGGGGTATTTTTGCTCCATTTCGAATAGTTTTGGGGTTGTTTTGGTCTTCGTAAATGGGATGCTGAAGTGGAACTGGACATGTGGCAATTTTTTTTCATGTGGTGTGCTTGGTGGTACTTTATTAAAGTGGGGTATTTTTGAGCCAAAAACCAAACGGAGGTATTTTTGCTCCATTTTTGATAGTTTAGGGATAATTTTGGCCCTTTTTCGGTTATTTATTTATTTATTTTTTCTATTTCTTTTTTGTTAACTATCAGTAGTTATAATTTTTAGTTTCATGCTCCCTAAGGTCATGAAGAGATGAAAAGAGTTGAACAGATATTTACATTCATTTACATTCAGGAAGTAGATTAGTTTTTTTGGACACAAGTAGTGCAGGGAGAACATATTAAAAATTGTCCTTCCTAATATTTATAAAGTTTCAAGCCAAATAAAATTGATAATGCAGCATATTCGAAGGGTATATGATGGGGAGTGAAGTGGGATCCAATATATAGAAGGAATGTACAGAATTGGGAGGATTGACAGATTAATTAATTCCAAGGCCTACTGGCACTACTATGCAAACAAAATACATCATATCTTATGCGTAAGGATAAGCGGAGATGGGAGTCAGGGAGAAATGGACAGTTCTTAGTCAAATCATCCTAACCCAAACAAAAACTATTGGTGAAGAATTAAGTAGATTGGAAAATGAACAGGAGAGATTGTGTGACAGTCGTATGGCCATGGAAATTCATCTGGCAGATTAAAATTCCTACTAGGATAGCGTGCTTTGTGTGGTTGGTAGTTGGGAGAGCTTGTTTAACTCAGGAGAGACTACAAAAGGGAGGTCTTCAGATTTGCTTAAGATGTCTATTGTGTAGGCAGGAAGCTGAAAACAACGAGCATCTCTTCCTGCATTGTGAGATAACTGCAAATTTGTGGCAAATGTTCTTTGGTACGTTGGGGGTGAGTTGGGCAATACCAAGAACAACTTTGGAACTTCTAAGAATTGGAAGAGTATTTGAAGAAGAGGGGCAGAGGAAGACTGGTGGCAGAGCATTCCAACATGTATTTGGTGGACAATATGGATAGAGAGGAACCTCAGACATTTTGAGAACAAAAGCAATCCCATCCACAAAGTTAAGATGAATTGCCTCAATCTTTTTATTTTTGGTGTAAACAGGATGTAATGGTGGAGATAGTAGTTTTTGTAGATTTCTTTGACAATCTGTAAGTTAGTAGTTGTACATAGGATCCCCCATTATCCAATTTTGTGATTGAAACCTTTCGCCTTTGCACCTGCTTGATGGTGCTAAGCCTTTTTTGGATATGAAATACAAGTTACCCTCTTCAAAAAAAAAAAAGAGTAGATTTCCTGCATATTCCAATTTGGATACGCAGGGCCCACAGAAAAATGTGCTTCTTTGCGTGGTTGGCAGCTGGAGGAGCCGTTTTGACAACAAATTTGAGGGAGAGGAGAATTATACATGTCATTTGGCTGTATAGTATAGATGTTCAGGAGAAGATGTCGATTAGCTTTTAGTACATTGTCAAGTAGTGACACACCTGTGATGAGAGGTTCTAAGTTGGTTTAAGAGTTATGTGGATCAACTTTTGGTCTAGGTTTCTATACTTTTGTGTACTGTTAGTATACAAGGATTTTATACTTACTAAAAAAAAGTCATGTGTACCATATACTTTGTCCAATTCAGCCATGTAATTGCTACATAACCTCTGCCAATGGTGAATGACAATCATGGTTTTGGATATGTTAAGGTGTCTGGATGCTAAGTTGTTCGGACTCTCAAAAAATGTTGCCGCACCCGTGTCGGATCCTTCAAAAATTCACTATTTTTGGAGGATCCGGCACGCACCCGTCGACATTTTTGAAGAGTCCAAGCAACATAGTCTAGATGAGCCCGGGGAATTGGGGGCCAGTAAGTCGGTAACTAAATTTTGTGCAAATATGGGTGTCTATTTGCTTATTAACCGCACCCCATTCCCCCAAGATAGAAAAAAGGAAAAGAAAAAAAACCAGGAGACTAAAATCCTCTCAAGTGGAAATTCAGAATAGAGGTGAAAGAATCTATAAACAAACAGTTTCAACTTTAGGCAGCAACGCCTTGCCATCGTACGTACTTACCAAGAATGAAGAAAGGTCCCATCTTCCACTTTCTTTTTTCTGGAAAATAGTTGCTACAAAATATTTTTGTGCTTCCTGGGGTCAAATAATATAAACTTTTCAAAGTAAGATTTTAGTTAATTATTTTTGGAATTCTTCTAGAGATTGTGATTATATGGACATACATTTCATACCTACTGAGTTTGCCATTCAATCTATCTTTTTTAGTTAAAGTTACTTTCGATCCATGTCTTGATTGCTGGAGCTTTTCTTTTCTTTGTGATTGGACTGCTTGTTTATGATCAGTCAACATTTTTCACTTAAAACTGTCGAAGCAAATTGTTTTCTAACTGTTGTTTCACTTTTGGCCATAATAGAAATTGATAGAAAGGAAGCTCGAGTTAATGCTATACGCTCGGCCATTCATGAGACATTTCCTGAACCAAACAGGCGCTTATTACAGAGGTAGATCCATTTTGTATGACATTGATTAGTCTGCATGGAATTCTTGATTAGATCCTATGGCTTCACGTTTTAGGGAATCACTTATGGTGGTGCTGTTATCTTCTTTTTCTTGATGAACTACCACACCCTTTGTTCTGGTTTACTTATGCAATTTCTTTACCTTTTCAAACAAAAAGAGTTTTATATATCTCAGGTTGGATTTGACAAAAAACTAAGTTCATTATAGAAGTGGAGAACACAATGGGAACTGAAATCTAACTACAACAACAACATACCAAGTGTACCAAAATTGGGGTCTGGGGAGGGGGTTGTGTATGCAGCCTTACCACTACCTTGTGAAGGTCGAGAGACTGTTCCCGATAGACCCTCGGCTCAAGTAAGGCATATCAAAATCAAGTGCAGCAAGGAAATACAATAGTAAAGAAATGCAAAAAATAATGGAGAAAAGAACAGTAGCAACAACAAATAATAATGTAACCGAAGAAAAGGAAACAACATGTAATAATAAAATCGAAGAATAATATATTAGGAGAGTAATAACAATATGGATAATGGAAGCGAGAGAACGCTCGACACCCTACTAACTTTCTACCCTAATCCTTGACCTTTGTAGGGTTATGCTCTCGGTAAGGTGCAGGTGTGTCATGTCTTGTCTAATCATCTATCCTCAATACTTCTTCGGCCTACCGCTGCTTCTCCTCATACCTACCATAGCCAACCTCTAATTGGGGCATCTCTGAATTTCCTCTTCATAGGCCTGAACCATCTCAGTCTCGCTTCCCTCATCTTGTCTACTCTAGAGGCCACTCCCACCTTGTCCCGAATATCTTCATTCCTAATCCTATCTCTCCTAGTAATGCCCACACATTCATCTCAACATCCCCATCCACCGCTACTTTCATCTTCTGGAAGTGCGAGTTCTTGCCCAGCCAAGACTTCGCCCATACAACATAGCTGGTCTGTCAACCACTTTATACAATTGAAATCTAATTGAGCACATTAAACTCGATTCAAGGCAGCTGTGGAATAAATGATACAAATACTTTTCTGTTTTATTACTTATTTTGGGAAGAAATATGTCTTGACTGTAGGAGGTTTGTCCACAAAATATTTGTGGGGAGATATTACACTGAAGTATAAAAAGTATGAGAAGATATTAGAGTCTGGCGCCAAAATAACACTTTTTCAAAGTTAAAAAACCAAAATGGGCTGCCAAAAAAATCTTATACTAAAAGGGGTTGTTCACACCACATTGTGCTAACTATCAATAATTTGATGGACGCTCCGTTTGCTACATTTATATAAAAAAAACAATTAAGCAGTTCGCACCAGAAAAAAAGTCGTTTTTTAAGCAGCCGGCATGCTGGTTAGTGAACTGCAAAAATTGATTTTTCTCTTCAATTGGGCAGAGGGAGCAGCCATTCTTTACCTAACTTATCTATGCACTTATTACTGCTGCACTTATTATTTATTTTTGTTTTTGTTATGGATTAAAAGATTAATGTTGCGTTCTCTGGCAATTATAGCATATAGTTAACCAACAAAATAAACTTAGTAAAGAATTACAAAAATGAGAGACAAAGTCATATGAATCCCTTGGCTAGGGGTGGGCATGATACGATATGGTCGGTAATGAAAACTTCGATTTGGTAATTTTGGTTTTTAAAAATATTACATCATGACCATACCAGACGCATTTGCCATTCGGTATAGTTCGGTATTTTAAAGTTAGATTTTGGTATTTTGCGGTACAGTAAATTAGTAATCATAGTTTGTTCGACTTTCTCTTACATATACTCGTAAAATAAAGAATTATGACTTCGACTTTTCAAGAAACATCTCAATTATATCATACTAACAGCTTACACATATAGATATATTCTAAAGAAGTACAAGAAATTCCCTTTGTTGATCTTACACAAACGACATTTCCATCAAGATAGTATACTAGTCAAAGTTTCAACAACTAAATAATAATTAGTTTGTGTTAATACTATTTTATATATTTGCTAGTATTATAATAAATAATAATATACATGAATTGTATATGTAATTATATATTTTGGTATGGTATTTTGATTATTTTTTTAATAAAATACCGAATATCGTATCGAATACCAAAAAATGTTAAAATACAAAATGTGACGCGATTACGTGATAGGATATCAACAAACACTGGGTATACGAACTTATATGATATCAAAACATGATTCAACTAGGTGAAATTATTAAAATAATGAAGGATAATGAATTGAAGTTAAAAATAGATTTTGGCAGTTTGCTAATCATGATGCGAACTCTTTTTAAGAAACAAGTTTTGGCAGTTCTCATTTTGTGGTGCGAACTGTGTAATTTTTTTTAAAATGTGGCAAACGGAGCGTTCATTAAATTTATTGACAGTTCACACAATGTAGTGTGAGCAACTCCTTTTGATATAAGATTCTTTTGGAAACTCATTTTGGTTTGTTGGCTTTGGATAAGTTTTTTTTTTTTTGTAATTCATAACAAATTTAAGAAGTTCTGAAACCAGATTTCATGAAAACCCCTTACAAAGAACCAGAACTATTACTGCAACAGAGGTTTATCCCCTACCGGAACCTTACTAATTACACTAGAACAGAACCATTACCCTAACAAAAAGCAAAACAAAAACCCATATCCCTTAACAACCACTAAGATAATTGTTCTTTTCTTGGCAGCAAGAATATCGCAGACAAAACAAAAATCAGAACCAAATCTCTCCCTCAACCCCCAAAACCAACAAGGACCTCTCCTGGTTCTCGAGTGCATACACAACATCCATACCAGTCACAGTCTTCCTCTTGGCATCCTCAGTATAAGTAACAGCATCACGAATCACATTCTCCAAGATCATCTTGAGAACCCCACAAGTCTCCTCATAGAAAAGACCACTGATAAGCTTTACTCCTCCTCTATGAGCCAAACACCTGATAGCTGGCTTTGTGATTCCTGAATGTTATCACGGAGGACCTTATGGTGATGCTTTGCTCCTCACTTTCCGCTGCCTTAGATTTTCAATCAAGCTTTAGTTTCTCTCAAACTAGAAGCTTCTGAATTTTTATGTGTGTTAAGAGAGAGAGAGAGAGAGTGATGAAAACGATAAGTAGAAAGAAAGTGTTGTTTTGGCGCCGGACTCAGATGTTATACCCAAGTATGAAAATTTTGATCCCAAGAAAAGTTTATGATGTCTGTGTTCACATTGAAATTTGCATGGGAATGATGGTATGTGTATGTATTTAGAGCAGAAGGATGAAAGAAGTACATCTAGTTGATTGTTATATTTTTCTTTTTACATTTATTGATGGACAAAGAATTTATTATGTGTAGCCAAGTTGTTATCAGTTCTCAGATGTTTCAACTAGAACCCGTGTTTCCGACGTTTATTTACTCTAAAATACTCTCCCACTCCGTATCTCGTTCAAGTGATTGCTAGCTTACTGGTGTTGCTTTGGTGCTCAATTTCCCTCATATCCGCATTCATGGTTATTCTGCTGATAGGTTGTCAATTTAAGTTCAACTCAGTACTCTGACTAAATGCAAGACATTTCCCTTACCACCATGGCTGTTATAGACCCATAACGAAATATTGCGAGTCACACAAGAAGATGATCAAGTCATGGGAAACAGATGGGGATACTCTTAAAGTCTTTGTTTGATGGTAACTGCAGTCATATTTAGACAGTAGTTTATTACATTTTTTATTCGAGGAAGCTGAACTTCCATATAATAGCCAGAGAAGTATTTTTTGTTTCTCTTTACTCTTCAAATGCATGCATCAGTATACCAATCTAACATGTAAAGTTGCGTCTCTTGTAGAATTCTGAAGATGATGCATACAATTTCTTCACATGCATCTGAAAATCGGATGACTCCATCTGCTGTTGCTGCTTGTATGGCACCATTGCTGTTACGTCCTCTTTTAGCGGGGGAATGTGAGTTGGAAGATGACTTTGATGTTAGTGGAGACAACTCTGCTCAGCTTCTTGCTGCCGCTAATGCAGCCAATAATGCCCAGGCTATCATTACGACACTTCTTGAGGAGTATGAGAATATTTTTGATGTAAGTGGTTCCAAAATAAAAGACAAAAGCGTGTTCACCAAAAAATAAATCTCTGAAATTGTTTAAGAGTTTAAATCTTTTCTAATGTGTGGCTTGATTTCTTTGTCCTTTCTCCTTATTTATGTATTTGTTTCACCTTCTCCTTTATTTATGGGTTCTATATCTTTATCCAATGTAGTTCTCTTTCATCTCTCTTCTGCATCTGTTTTTTCTTTGAACATTGGTAAATTGCTATTCTTCAGCATTAGGATATGCTGGCCACCTTCAGGAATTACAGCACCCTAATCAAAATTATAGATTTCCTATTAGATCTACAATCTCATCTACATCCACTATACACAATTGTTTACACCAAAAAAGTAAAGATTCTAAACAATTCCATTTTACTTTTTGAATGAATTGGATTTATTTTCAAAACATCTTCCATTTCTTTCTATCCATATAGACCACCATATGCATGATTGAATCAGCTTCCACCACCTCTTCTTAGTCTTGCTTCTTCCTCTTTTGATCCAGCTGCTATATAAGTCAGCTGTGTGCTCAGGCATGGACCAACTGTAACTGCTGATGTTGAGAAAGAGTTCCCAGAGTTGATCTGTAAACTTGCAAAGCTGTAAACTTGCAATGCATAAATGACTGACTATTAGTCTCTCCTGTTAGGTTGCATAGAAAGCATCTAGGGATTAGCATCTTTTCTTTCTTTTGAAGGACTTCTTGGTTGAGACATGCTCTTTTGATCACTAGCCAAGTGAAACACTTCACTTTTGTAGGAATCAAGCCTCTCCATATGGTCTTCCATTGACAGTGATTTTCTCCAGGTCACTATTGTATCCCTCTTTTGTATGCACTATTAACTGTGAACTTTCCATCCTTGCTGTGTTTCCCAATGTACATTTGTCTATAGTTTAGTTCCTTAAGCGCTCCACCTGAGTTAACTCAGTTATTTGATGCCATCTGCCAAAATAGCGCGAAGTTTTTCTAGTAGGAGAGCCACCCTATCTACTTCCCAATCATTGAGTAGCCATTTGAGAGAGAGATTCCACCCTTGTGCAGACCAACACTCATTGACCCTACTTTCTGAATTGGTGCTAATTGAGAAGAGGTCTGGAAATAACTCACTCAAAGGAGTTTGATCAATCCAACCATCTTTCCAAAACTTGAACTTGTTGCCATTTCCCATTTTGAGAATCACATTTTCTTCCATGCAACTCCACAAATTTCTGATAGTTCTCCACACTCCCCGTCCATATGGCAATGTGACTGCCTCTGTGCACCAGGGGTTCAACTCACCATACTTTGCTACTATCACCTCCTTCCAAAGAGTTCTTTCTTCACTGGTGTACCTCCACAGTCACTTCATTAGAAGACTTTTATTTTGAGTACTTAGGTTTCTGATGCCCAAGCCACCTCTATCTTTGCTCGACATGACACTATTCCATTTCACTAAGAAATAACCCTTGCCTTCTTAGCCTCCTTGCTAGAGAAAGTTCCTTCGAAGTCTGCCTAGTTTTTTGACCACTTTTGAAGGAATAGGGAATAAGGACATCACATAAGTAGGAAGAGAGTCCAAGACAGAACTAATCAAAACCACTCTTCCCCCCTTCTGCATTTTTTTTTGTTTGTTGGTTCTGGATCTCATCTTTCTCATGAAAGTATGTTTTCGTTGTTGACTTGTTGTATCTTACTAGAGTTTGTTGTACTATCTATGTCCTTCTGCAGAATTTCGTTTTATGGTTGAGCTTAGCTATTTGTTGCCTTTGCTTGCAGGATGATAATCTTCATAGGTGCTCTATTTCAGCAGATTCTCAAATCGTAAATAGTGGGAGTGAAGAGTCATCAGATGATGAAAATCTGGATATGAAGGACAACGGTTTTCATGATGCAGAGAATGAGGTCGACCCAGATTCCGACGATGATCGTGAGCGTGTATTGAGTGGAAAATTAAGTGAAAGCAGTGGCTCTGTTGCCAGTGATCTTTATGATTATAAGGTTCTTGCTCTTTCCCGGTTTCCCCTCTTCTTTCTTGGGACATGTAAACAAAGTGTTCCCATTTTTCATTTCTCTTAGTGGTTCGTCTTTCTTGATTGGGGATGATGTGTCTGCAAAAATGAGAATCTAGTCACAAATATGATTCTCTGAGAAGTGCACCTATTCAAATTTTGTAGGTTCTCGAAAAATTACCGAAACCCACAACGACCCACTAATATGTTAAAAACATTTTTAACTCCTTCAGAAGATCTTTTCCTTTCTTCCTCTCTTTTGAGATCATCCACATAATTGCTGCTGACCACGTCCCATACTCCAGTCTCCTCTTCCTTGTAAATGCCTAACCTGACTACAAATGTTTGATATATTCCATACTGTGCTCCACAGTACATCCTTTCGATTCTCTTGCACATAAAGCACCAACTGGCATGGATTACCTGCCACTTTCTCAAATGTTAGACAGTAGCTGGCACTACCAATTCAATATCAAACATATTCCTAACTGTGTTCCACAATACATCCTTTCCAATCTCTTTCACGTAGAATACTGAGTGGCATGGATTGCCTTCCTCTTTCTCAAATTGTCAGCTGTGACTTGTGAGTGTGGCTCCTCCTGTTGCTAACCTAGCAAAATTAGATATTTCTAGGTTCTCTAGAACAATAAGAAAGAGTAAGTAAGAGGTCTCCTCCCTACTCAGTAAACTATGATAAAATGATTCAACTATGAGTAGTCCTATTTTCTGAAAACGATTTTCTTGAGCCAGGGATCTATCGGAAACAGCCTCTCTACCCCACAAATGTAAGGGGTAAGGTCTGCTTACATCTCAGACACCCTCCCCAGACCCCACTTGTGGGTGGGGCTATTACTGGACTATTCTGGGTATGTTGTTATTGGTGTAGTCCTATTAGGATATTTTAGTTGGAGTATTTGCAGTACATTATTTGATTATATTTGTAATAATCAGAAGTCGAAACAACACAATAAATGAAGCATTTGGTGCATGTGTCTGGTCAACTATGTAAGAGTTGGCTACTACTTCATATATTAGCAGTCAGTTTGTGCTATAAATGCAGTGGATTCTTAAGATCACATTACTGTTTTATAGTTGCCAATGGCTTATTCACATGTGTTCTGGAACAAAGTCTCCTTCGCGAAATATTTCCTTCTTATTTTTTCTGATGGTATCACTTATCAGAGAAGCCTTAGTTTTGTCATTGTTCTTTCTACTGAATTCCGTCACTGTTTTTGCTTATACCTGCTGTCGGTACTTCACGTAGAGTTATGGCAGAGATGCACAAAGGGGATTTTTCCTATCATGAAGCAGGCAGTAGCCTCAAGGAATGGGGCATAAGCACTACAAATGTTTGAACTTCATTTTTCAAATAAAATGAAATCAGAAGTAGATAAAGTAATAAAGTTTTACATCAATATACCTAGTATATTCCGACAAAGTGGGTTTGGGGAGGGTAAAGTGTACGCAGTCTGTACCACTACCTCAGAGGTAAGGTAGAGAGAGGCTGTTTCCAATAGAATCTCGGCTATAGTAATAATAATGTACAAAAGGTCATGTAACAATTAAGACGTAATAATAGGAAACAACTGGTTCAAACAAGCTAATGGATGTGTATATAACTAAAATCCTAGTTGTAAGGTGTGTAGGGACATTCCTGGAGCAAACAATTCCGAGGTGTAAAGCGTGCATGAGGTGAATTTCTTAGTTAGAAAGGTCTTATTCCTACGAGATTTTAGCCCCTTGGGCCCTCACTGTCATCCCGTGCATATAACCGATGCCCCCACACCCCCAAGTTGTGAAGTGTCTCCAAACTTTGCCTTTCTAAAATTTTGTAGATTTTGGAATTTATCACAAAATTTAGAAAGACATATAGCTAGACTATAGATTCTTTTGTACAAGACTTGACACATTTTCTTAGATCAGTAAGATCTTGGAAAACAAGGCTCTAGATTTAATAAGGGATGTGAATTATCTTATTTCATCAGAGCAGACTTTGCAAATTTGTTGAGGATGTGAACTTTCAAATGGTGTGCATTTGTTCCTATCTTGACTGCATTAAATGCACTATGTTCAGCAAAAACAATCGTACCTTAATCTCCAGGTAGTTGGGGTCAGCTTTATAAATCCTCACCATCCATTTAGCTGCATCCGAACCCCTTCCATTTGTCTGGCCTTTCCACCGTTCTCGTACATAGTTGGAACTTAGTGCACCGGTCTGCCCTTTATTGCTATCCCCTTTTTTCATATAAGTTCTAACCTTGAGAAGCAAAGTTATATACTTACCAAACTATTTCCTATCGCTGTTATCTGTACAAAAAGGTAATATTGATATGTCTATTGCTTTTTCTTAGTCATGCATGGATGAAAATATTATACCTATATAATAGTCTATATGAAAAGGATATTGTTACTCCTATGGTTTTTGTCGTACAAAACTGATTCCTGCTAATCTCATCTATGAAGTTTGGGCAACTAGAAAATCTGGCCCTGGGCTTATTAGATTTTTGCAGATATTTATTTAGGGTGTGCATTAACTTGCCACACAGGGTTTTGGCGGTGATGATTCAGATGTTGAGTCTCCTAGGGATATTCGTGTACAAGGAGTGACATTAAAACCAACTATAGACATTCAGCCCCATGCAGCTTCTAATGTTCCATTCAGCGAACAGTTGGAAAGATGTGGAAATGAGGTTGATGGTCCTTGTGAATTTGCTGGTAGTGAGTCTCAGCGGTCTATGGGTGAAATACTTTCATCTATGGATCCACCTCCTGGCATCTCTGGACCTGATTCACGCGCAGACAAGCCTAACAGCAAGCTAACTTCTTCTAACCTTAATGTCAAAAGGTCAACCTTTTGGGGGAGAAGTAATGTGAGTTTTGGCTTTTATGGACTGAGTTCACTTGGGAACATTTAATTTTATGTTGGTTGTACTCCATTTCAGTTGTAGTAGCATCGCAGTTTCTTTTGTTTATTGTTGATGCATAAAGATTTCTTTCTATGACATGATTAGTTTAATTTATGAGGTTATTAATATGCAAAATTTGTGGGGTTCCTCCTGTGTCTAGAACGCTCAAAATTTGACTTGTACTTTGAGAATTATTTGTTACCTTCTGGATAATTAGATCTTGCAATTAGGGAACTTCTGTATTCGTGGGGGAAAGCAGTAACTTTCTATTCCTTAAATAGGTAATCAAACTTCAGAGAAATTATTGATTGATAAATTAGTGTGCTTGTTTTCTAGAAAGATTGAAATAAATTAAAAAAAAGGGCTGTGTGCATCACCCATTTATGTCATAACGAATCTGATATTTTGATTGGTTTCTTTTACACAGGCTAGAAAGACACCATCAGTGGAATCAGTTGATTTCTCTGGAGAGGAAGAGTACGTTTCTCTCCCTCCCTCTCTCTCTCCCCCCTCTTTGGTATCTAGAGAAACTTGTTCCATTTAATTGAAATATGTTGATTTATTCTTTGGAAGACCGAGAATAGATAGATGCTGCCTCTTTGATGTTAATATGAATATTTGCTTCGTTTTACTTAAATAATGGAAGTTCGAATATCAACAGAAATCTCTATGGTATCAGCGTAGACATATATTTTCTTTTGTATTGTACTTTCTTTTGGGTCTGAGAGTTGTTCTATAACAAGGTGGGAGAATGGGTGAGGGTCGTTGCAAACAGTGTTGCTATTCTTGGTGAAATGCTTATGTGCAAATGTAAATTGTTTGCAGTGAGGTTTCAGAGCCGTGTAATATTGATGTCCTTTAATCTTTTCCGTGCTTCTGTATATATGTCCGATTTGCATTTTGTGAATTGAAACCCTCATGGAGACCTGCAACACTGAAAGATAACACACTTCTGGGCCATATAACATTAATGAGTTAGTTTAAATCTTGTTTCACTCCTTTGTTTAATTCGGCATCCTTTCTAAGGTGGACCTTGATAACTTGTCGACAGGCTTGCCATACAGAGACTTGAGATTACCAAAAATGACTTGTGCCATAGGATTGCAAAGGAGGTAATCTATATCAGTAGCTTTTGCACCTCATAATTCATTTCATCTCTTGTAATTTTGTGATACCATTAACTTTGCAACTTTTATTAGGCAAGAGGAAATGCAATTCTTCAGGCAAGCTTGGAGAGACGGAAACAAGCCTTGCATGAGCGTCGTTTGGCGCTTGAACAAGATGTATGCTTTATTTCCTGTGAAATTAATTCCTAGAAAAGCCCACAAATAATTGTGTCCTTTCATACTGACTTTCTCTTTCCATGAGGGTCTCTGTGAAATTTATAGTGGCTGACTGCACTAATCTTTACATATTGACATGCGTAGCTGAGCTAAACTGCTACAAAGCCATATTCTTTGCAACCTTGGTTCTTTTCTAATTTATAGCCTCATGATTATTTTCTCATAACCTTTCCAATTCAATGTCAGTCCTTTCTACTTGATCCAAGTTATCTTATAGTTTGATCACTATATAAAATAATATAGCAGGGTTTATCTTTGATAAAGTGTATAATTGTCTTTCTATTTGTTCATTGAAGTTTAAGATTTATTGTGCACTTCTCTTTGATGAAACGTTTTGCTCCACAAGATACCATATATCTTCTATGGTCTAAGAAACCATGCATGATTTGATGAAGGTTGCAAGACTACAAGAACAGCTTCAAGCTGAGAGGGATCTAAGAGCTGCACTGGAAGTTGGTTTGAGTATGTCCTCTGGACAATTGTTGGGCACTCGTGGTATGGATTCCAAGGTTTGTATTGATGAGTCGGTAGGTTTATAATTTTCCTGTTTCGGTTGATTTTGTTATGCTTCTGAAAGGTATGACTTTCTTAAAGACTAGGGCTGAGCTTGAGGAGATAGCCCTGGCAGAAGCAGATGTGGCTAGATTAAAGCAGAAAGTTGCTGAGTTGCATCATCAACTTCATCAGCAACGACAGCATCACTATGGCTCGCTATCTGATGCTTGTGAGCGGCTTCAAAATGGGCCAAACCATAATTCTCAATTGTAAGTTTTGGATCAGTTTTGTACTTTTTCAGGTGCAATTTCTTCAATGTCAAGGACTTCTTAGTTGCATGCAGTCATTAACAAATGTAGTTGCTATTTATGAAGAGTTTTTGATACAATTTCCATTTTTCATCATGGGCTTTTCCATTTGATTAAATACGTTATTGACACAATTGAAAAAAAAAAAAGAGATAAGCATCCAGTACCCCTATAACTATGACCAAAGTTGCTACGACACACTCCAACTTCACGGGGGTCCTATTACCCCGTAACTCAATTTTAGCATATTTTTTTCACTCTTTTGTGCTGACATGACACCTTTATTTCATAAAATGGGGTCCATGTCAAATGTGCCACGTCAGCTAAAAAAGTTGACAAAAATACTTTAAAATTTAGTTTTTTTTGGGGGTAATAGGAATCCCATGAAGTTGGAGTATGTCATAGCAAATTGGGTCCTAGTTCGGGGGTACTAGATGCTTTACCCAAAAAAAAAATAGAGCAAAGTGATTCTCCATATATTCTTGTTCCAAACAGAGAATTACTAGTATCACTGCCAGTGCTGGTAATACTGCCTCTTTTTCTTCTACACTATAACAAAAGATCTTTTTATTTTTTAGGAGAGAATGGAGGGGGAGAGAGAGTAAAGAATAAGAGATTTTTTGGTTAGTTAATATCAATCCTTTCTAGTTGTTTGCACTTAACGGAGGTTTGAATCTGAATGGTTCCAACCTCGAACCTTTAAGTGCATTTGTCTTTTATTAAGATTTTATCTCTTAATAAGTCTGAATAGGTCTTAATTATTAAGATCTGAAACCAAGTCTTAATATCATTAAGTGGTATTCTTGTGTTAGATAACATTCACCGCTACTCTATCCACAATCACCCGTTACCAACACTAACCACCTCTGCTACCACTACCGTTGCCAACCACCAGTCACCACCACTAACCACCAGCATTGTCTACCACCACCAACCACCTCTAGCATCACAACCAACATCGCTATCAACCATTACTATCAACCGCTATCACACCTACCACTTCCATTATTCTAATTATATCCACCGGCAACACCACCGGCACCGGCACCATTAACCAGTACCGGCCAATACCTAATACCAACTCATATATCACAATTGGCACCACCACCAACTACCACTAACATAATCGTCAACTTCCACAAATTCTTCAGTCACCACCACCACCATTGTCACTGCTATCTTCACCGCTACCCTCACTATCAACCACTACCATCGCTACCGTCTATCCCTACTGCCAATCATCTCCACTATCACAATTAACATCTCCAACTATCGTCAATACATCGTCAACCAACATGCACACATTTTTTAGCCACCACAATCAACATGTCCAACTACTAACATCAATCGACTTCACATCACAACTACTACCAATCGTCACCATTATGGCAATCACTACTACACCAACCACTTTCACCATCATAACTACACCACCATTTCTATCTACTAACACCAACTAGTATCACCACCACCATCATTACAGACCATCTCCAATCATCAGTAGCAAATATAAATTTTTACTTTTTTTTTTTTTTTAAAATCAAATAATGATTTCAATTATTAATTTTTTTTCAAAGATTTGATTAATTAATTGTTTAAATTATATACTCCCTCCGTCCCAAATTCTGTGTCATTTCCTTTTTGGTCCGTCCCAAGATGAATGTCGCCTTTCCTTATTTGGTAAGTTTTTAAAGACACAATTACAATTTTACCCTTAGTGGTCCCACTTGATTATAAATACTATTACTCCTTTTTTTATTTGTCTTTTCAATTAAAAGTGGTCCCACTTGATTTTAAATACTATTACTCCTTTCTTTAAGAAGGATAATTTTGTAACTTTAACCAAGTCAATACTTATTTCTTAAATATTGTGTCCGGTCAAATGACGACACATAATTTGGGACGGAAGGAGTATTTATTATGTTTACAGATAAATAAGTTTTGCACATTCAGATGTTGAAAAACAAACAGTATTAATCATTCCTCGTTCAGATCTAGAGACAACATCTTTATCATTTAGATTCAGACGTCTTAGTTTTAATAAAAACAAATGTAGTCTTGTCGGGAAAGAGGATCAATTTGTCTTTATCTGTGTTGAGTTATGATCTTGTTGTGGCTCAATGAATAGGCTCATGTCTAACTATTATGCCTGCATCAACAAGTTTTAAGTTGGTAAAGCATTATGCTTTGATGTACAAAATGTCATTTTATTGTAATCCGTCTACTCCTTTTTCTTTGTTACACCATTTGCCTGCATAAAAGTCTCATAGGTTTATCCCCTTTTTCTTAATTGTTGAAGGATTTGTTTGAAACAAAATGTAACATCAATGTTTTATATTTTTCTAATAATTTGAAATATGCGTAAGTTGTATGAGATAATATTAGAATCAAGTACTATGGGAAATCCCAAAATTAAAGTGAATGTCATTTAGATTGGGATACAGGTTGTGATAATCGGCCTGAGAAGTGATTGTCCTTTGACATAGCCATTTCAATGGCAGCAGCAATGCAATCCTTTTTCCTGGGGAATGTCCAACCAGTTTGTTTTGTATTTAATCACAGGTAATAGCAAATGAGTGATATCAATGGTGACCTGTAGGTGTAAGTGTCGAGAAGTATCTGTGATTTGCGGGTAGGGGGGGGGGGGGGGGGGGGGGGGATTGGGTAACAACCATCTCAACAGTGGAAGTGGGTAATCTGTTGATGTCCAACAACTCAACATTGTATTGGGCATTTTGAAAATTAAAGCAGGCATACTTCTAAAAGGGAATAATCGGATTTGTGCCTATTCATTGTTTAAGCTTGATTGTTTTGCAGCTGGTTGTGAGTACAGCTCATGTTGCAGTACCACATTGCATTGTGTTTTCCCTTGTCACAGAAAGTGAGGGAGATGATCGACATGAGACATTGCATTAACATTCAGTTTGGTCATACATATTGAAAGAATTGGGGGACCTAAACCATCTACGTGATTTTGAATAATTTTTCCTTATAGGACATGACCCTAGATGGGAAGGTGGGGAGGATGCAGATTAGGGTAGAAGGGTAGGAGGTAGTAGTACGTTCGTAATAGTAGGGAAGAGTGCTATGTGTGAAGCCTCTTGTTCATGGTGTTTTGGTGATGTTTATGATTTCATATAGCTAGTTTATAATCTTACTTTGTGGGTGTCTTGTTTCGTGTACTATCTAGTGCTGTGATATCCTTTGTTGTTTGCTTTTATGTTTTTTTGTTTGTTATACTTGTTATCTGTCTCGAGCCGGGGGTCTATCGGAAACAACCTCTCTACTTCATCTGAGGTAGTGATATGGATGGCGTACACTTTACCCTTCCTAGACCCTACTTTGTGGAAATATACTGGGTATGTTGTTATGACTTGCGAAGTGTGTTTTTATTTGTAGGAAGCATTTCCAACAAGATTTTGACACAACACTGGCTTTCTGTAATCATGAAAGAAGACAAAGAAGTGAGGTGATTTTTTATCATTTATAAGCATATTGATGGGTATGCACATTTTATCGCTCACTATTGGCTCATAAACAAGTAAAACTTGCTGCATTTATCTGGGTTTTCAAAATGGGTCCTGGTGTTCTTTGATCATGTGAGAAGTTAGACGAAGGGAAGTAGAATTGAGAAAACTCGGCTTGATTATTCCCTCAAGCCATCCGGGTTCAAATAACTAAATATGCACATTCTAAGAATTGAAAGAGAGTCAAAATATTTACAAGATCCTAGAATACTGACAATGTTAGGTTTAAGGTTGGGGACGGGAGTAGAGTTAGTTTTTGGGGCTAAAAGTGGTATGGAGGCTTGGTGCTCAAGGATGAATTCCCAAGTTTGTTTAGAGTTTCTTGCCAAAGGGAGTTGTCCGTTCTACAAATTAGGGGGGACACAAGAGGATGAGACGTTTTGGGATTTGATGTTCAGAAGGAATTTCCAAGATTGGGAGGTGGCTGAGCTTTAGATACTGTTAGCTACTTCAAAATCATTGTGAACATCTGATACTTTGAGTTGGGAAATAACGAAGTGTTCTATGTTAAGTCCTTTTATGAGAAACTTTTGGTTTTCGGATGAGAGTTTCCCATTTGATTGTGTTTGGATACCTAAGGTGCCAAGAAAATTGAGCTTTTTCGTGTTGTTAGCTACTGGAGGGGTAATCTTGACGGTGGAGAATCTTAGAAAACGAAAGGTTGTATGCTTGAGTTGGTGCTTCCAAGGACGTGGATCATATTCTTTTACATTGCAAATAGCCACGAGGTTATGGGGGGATATCTTCGAATGGTTTGGCGTTTATTGGGTGATGCCAAGATCTGTGAAGGAGTTGATGTTCAGTAGGAGGAGTCGAGCTAGAAGAAAAAGGCAAAAGATGTGGAATGTTACTCCTTCGCTCTTATGTATGTCATTTGGAAAGAGAGAAACAGAGAGCTTATGAAGGGGTGGAGATGAGCAAAGTTCATCTGAGAAGTTGTCTCTGATCCATTATTTTCTTTTGGTGCACTCATGTATCTTCTGTCTGTATAGGGAATTGGGTGTCTTTTGGAGAGAACCATATTTTGTAGGTCTCATCTTTTTTAGTATGCCCCTTGTGTATGGCCGAGATGGCCTTGTTATTATCAATGAAATCTTTTACTTGATAAAAAAAAAGAGACCTAGAATAGTGTAGAATGTCTACATTCTAGCGCTCCCCCCTCAAGCTGGTGCATATGAATCATATGTACCGAGCTTGTTACAAATATAACTGATAAAGAACCAGCCAGAGACTTGGCAAAGATATCTGCCAGCTGATCATGACTTCATGAATTTCGTAACAATATCTCCCAAGAATATCTTTTCTTTGATGAGGTGATGGTCGATCTCAATGTGCCTTGTTCTCTCACGACACACATCTAAAGAGCAGCTGGCTTTCCCGCACAAGTTTCATTTGACTGATTTCCTTAAACTTCAATTCTCTGAGCAACCATTTAATTGCAATTGGTTCTCAAGATGCCACATCCATTGCTCGGTATTCTACTTCTACATTAGTTCGAGCAACCACAATTTGTTTCTTGGTCTGAATTACCTCCTGCGAGAACACGATATCCAGATGTAGATAAGTCTATGCGTATCCAACAAGTAGCTCATGTTCTCAATCCTTAAAAATCATTCCTTTGCCTTGGTTTGATTTCGTATATCAAAGAATACCAGACAATTGCATCCAAGTGACAATCACACTGGCAATCCATAAACTAACAACACTCACAAGAAAGATAATGTTAGGTCGACTCATTATGATCAGTCAACAAATAGCCTATAATTTCCAGGATCACTATTGGGCTCCCTTTATCATGTTAGAAGTTTAACATTTTATCCCTAGGGTTGTCAATAGGTCTACAACATGTCATACTTGCCTCCTCAAGAATGTTCAGGACATACTTATGCTGTAATAAAAATTCTTGATTTGGACTGAGCGACCTCTGTGTCTAGGAAAACTTCACTCTTGCCTAGGTCCTCCGTCTGGAAGTGCTGAAAGAAATGCTGCTGTAATTTAATATACCATAATGATAATTGCCATGATCATTCTTAAAAAAACAATTGCCCATGATGACTTCATTATCAATATAACTATCAAATGAATGCACAGATTTGGAGCAATATTTCGATGGGGTACAAATGATCAGCCTCACTGTGTGTCATACCTGACTACTGAATAACTGTGCAAAATTTCCCAACCATCTCTGAAAAGACTATTTCAAACAATATGTGGATTGATGCAACCATCATACAAGACCACTAACTCCCTTAGCAACAAAAATAAGTGGTTGCTCTATATATGTCATCCTCAAAATCACCATGCACAAAAGCATTCTTAGTGTCTAACGGACAAAGAGGCCAATCACAATCAATCACCATGGATAGAAAAGGACAGGAAAATGCTATTTTAGCCATGGAGGGAAAATATCAATGTAATTGGGCCAAATATCTGAATATAGCCTTTAGCAATAAGGTTAAGTCCATCATTCGACCATTCGAACCAACTTTGACTACATAGACTCAACAAAACTTACGATAGATTTACCTGGAAGTACCGGGGCAAGTTCCCAAGTACCACTAGTAGCATGTAAAGCAGACATTTCGTCGATCATAGCTTGTTGCCGTCTAGGATGAGATAGCACTTCACCTGTAGACTTGGGGGTAAAAACAAAAAGATGATAGACGACAATACCTCTTAGGATTATAAGTTCAAATATCTTTTTGAAGTATGATCGATGGACTAGGATATGAGTTTGCAGTAGGTGAAGGATTCAATGCAGGACGTGAATCATTTGGACCTGATGTTGGACGCTGACTACAGTGATAAGTCAAAAGTGATGGAGCATAGTGGGGTAATGATGGACGATGATATGGAGCTGTAAAAATATGGAGAAGAGGATGCCTGGAAAACCAAAGTTGTAAGCACTGTGTATGGCGTTAGTGTCTGGATGACCATCAGAAACTTGTGGAACATTTTCAGCATCAACATCAACTATAAGATAGAGAATGGGCAAAGAATCTCTTTTTGGGAAGATAATTGGTTAGGTAATGACCCTTTAACGCAGTTGTATCCTAAGTTTACACGCTAAACCAACAACAAAGGGCAAAAGTTAGTGAGGTATGAAATAATCAAGGATGGAACGTCACTTTAAGAAGACATTTGCATGATTGGCAGCTGGACGGATTCATTGCATTTTTCAATCTAAGTTGCTCAGGCCTCGAAAAATGTTGTCGCACCCATGTCGGATCCGTCAAAAATACACTATTTTTGTATGATTCGACACACACCCGCAGACATTTTTGAAGAGTTTGAGCAACTTAGTTTTCAATAGTCTCAACCAATTCAATGTAGTGTCACTAGATCACGATAGATTATGTTGGTCGGGAGACAGTACATGAGTTTATTCAGTGAGGTCCGTACAAAGTAGCATGCTTTGTATGGTTGGTGGTAAAGAGAGCTTGTTTAGCACAAGATAGGCTGTAAAGAAGGGGAATATACCTATGCCCTATTTGCCTTCTATGTGGAGATTATGTAGTAGCAAATAGCCATCTTTTTTTGCATTGCAGGGTGACCTCTCAGTTGTGGGACATCTTTCTAGCTAAGATTGGGTTGAGTTGGCAATGCCCACCAATACACTGGATGTGCTAACTAGCTGTAGTAGGAGAGGAAGATCTAAAGCCCCAAAAAAGATCTGGAAAATGATTCCAGGATGCATATGGTGGACCATCTCGAAAGAGAGGAACTCGAGGTTTTGAAAACAAAAGCAACTCCATCTGAACGATAAAGCATAATTGTATTCAGCTTTTGCATTTTTGGTGTTTCAGAATGTTTATTGCAAATACAGGGACACTGGGACAGTTTTTAGAGTCCCTGTAGAATTTTTTTTTTGGGTAACCAGGCCTAGATGTAGCTTGTAACTATAACCTATATGGTTTTGTTGGAATCAATGTTACCTTATCAAAAAAAAAAAAAAAAAGAAACTTACAGAGCAGGATTTTTGTTTGAGATACATAACAAATAGATAAGAGATTCAAAGGACTAACATGAACATAAAGAACTGAATTCAAAGTTAAAGAAGGAAGAGGGCTAGCTTGACCTATTTCAGTTTACATGGTTTGAGACCTTTTGGCCATTGTGGCTGTTGGAAGAGATTGAGAGTAAATAGTAGTGCAAAGAGATTATTGACGGAAATGTGATCAAATGCACCTGAATCAACATTAGGAGAAGAAGATTGGGAGACATAAGTCACGTAATTAGCTGTCTGAATGACGGCAGCTATCCCGAGGATGTCTTGAAGGAACTTAATTATGTGCTTTGTCTTGAAGGAACTTAATATAATCCGGCGGAGAACCATCGACTATTCAAAGTATTGAATCCTATTTTGTAACCAAATTTCTTAAGTCCTCACAAAACAGATGGTTAGAATTCACCAGGAAAGATCGGGAGATGCTAGAAAATGACAGCCGCTGCTGGAAAATCTAGTGGAGTATCCAGTTTCACCAGGAAATGCTGCTGGAATAAGAAATCACTGAAGTAGTCTGTAAGTTTGTGAAAGGTTGCAATAGATTCAGGCTATCCCTATAGAGTAGACAATTAGCCTTCATGGTTACCAGAAACTGAGAAATGGCCGAAAGAAGTTATTTGAACGTTGCTTGGAACCCTAGCATGTAATCAGAATCTTCAGAAATTGGATCGATAAGTGTCGGAGGACCAAAGATCTTCATCGGAAAAGTGGTGAGAATATCTCATTGTACCCGGCGAGTACTGTAGATCTTGCCGGAAAAATCTTCTGTTAGGTGCGGGGAATGGCATCTGCTGATGGATCTTTGAGGGTTTTGATCTCTGGATGGATGCAATCAAACTCTCTGTTCGCTAAATCAGATTTGACCCTCCTATTCCAATGATGCCCCTTATGTTTTACAACTTCATTACTGTAGTCCTACCCGTGCTATAGGTTGAGAACATGTAATTAGTAACCATGGCATTTCATGAAAACCAAAACAGATTTGATGACCATGGAAGTTCAGTATTTCTACATAAATATATATTTCATATCATCCAAAGGTGTAATGACCCTTACTTCTGTTGCATCCTTTTTTTTTGAAAAGGTAACGTCTTACTGCTATTGCATCCATACCTCTTTTATTGACTTAACTGAAGATGTGAGTGCCAATTCTCTTCCCCTTACATATCACCTATAAGCTGATAAAAATCACTATCTTTTGTGATTGTTGGATTAACTTCTAAGTTCGTTCCATGTTATAGTTTTATAGCTCGTTAGATCCATTTGCATGTATTTCTTCTTTTTTTAAAGATTCATTTGCAAGTCTGTTGAAGTTCATTATCTAAAACCATTTTCAGTAGTCTTATTTTAAGATAATCTTGTGACCCTTAGAATTTGCAGGAATTTTTAAAGATTTTTAAGCATTAAAACTTGTGCTGTTAGGGCTGAACTATTAGGGGAAAATTAGTTTTCGTCCCCTTGTCAATTGAAGTTAATTATAAAAAGATTAGATGCATAACATCTTGAAACGACGTTTAGTAAGTCACTACATTCATCGTCAATTTGTTGCGTATAAATTAGCATATTTGTTTAAGACTCCTGAAAAAATGCAGGAACCGCTGGGTGCAGATATGAGGAATTTCAAAGGGCAAGTACTGACATCTGGGGCCAGTAGTAGGCAGCCTGTTCGGAAGCTATTCCTTGATACAACCTTGAGTGATTCCAAGAGTACTGAGGCATCAACCAGTTTATCCTTGGATGAACTCGGTAACATTGATTCTCCCTGTGGGCCGTCTACATCAAGGGCCATTGAGGTAACAGAAATAAAAACTTCTGCTGCGTCTCATTCTCAACAGTGTATGAACAAGGTTCACACAATTGGCTCCAAACCAAAATCTTGCATACTTGATGGACCCTGTAAAGTAGAAATGCTACATCATAAGTTGGTAGGATTCATTATACCAGTAGGTTGATACTACCTGGTTTCTCCCATCACTTTGATTAGCAGCATGATACTTCAACATTGCAAGATCAATCTTCAAATGCATCGACTGTAAGATGATGCAGAGGCAGATGCATCTTTTATTTGATGCTTTTCACTGAACCCAGAATTCTCTACGAGGAACATGAAGATGAAAAAACCACTTAACATTTTCAACAAATATTAAATTTTGAACCCATAGTTTCAAAGATATAATGAATTTAATGTTATAAGAGCTTTTGAGATTGAACCCATTAAGTTTATATCCTAGACTTCCTCGTGGTGATTGTGCATATATAGATATTTAGAAGCTGACATACAGTGATGATCTTTGACCATGAATTTAGCAGGTGATGGATTATGACCGACATCCCTCAGCTGCATCTTCCACTTTGGTAGAATTAACAACGCGTCTCGACTTCTTCAAAGAAAGACGCTCTCAGCTGATGGAGCAACTCCGTAACCTTGACCTAAACTATGGATCAACATCTCAGGATTTTATGTACAGACCTTCATCTCCTCCGTGGAACTAACTGAAGATTATGTATGAGACATTTAAAGGGGCGGAGCGACCTCTCACCATATGTACATCCTCTGTATCATAGCAATGTGCTTTATGTACGTACTGCCAGATGTATTTTTTTTTCTTCTGTTTTTTCACCTCTTTTTGCTTCTAGTCTCTGTTTAGGTCATTGTAGTTATTTAATTCATTCTGAAGGTTTACTCAAAAGACAAAAAAGAAGTATTTTTTCTTTATAATATCGTAGGCAGGGCGTGTTATTGGATTGAGCAGAAAGCTTTTGTACTGGAATTTGTTAAGCCATATAATGAGATGTAATGCTTCTGAACTCCGGACTATGTTCATGCAATTGACTTCAGCTTGGATTTGACATGTTCCTACTTCTCATCTCTTATGTGTAAAAGAGTGGACTAAAATGGCAGAGGAACTAACCTTCGCAAGGGGTGCCACACCTACTTCTCTGTATCTTTCAGCCGTCTTGCTATCTTCATTCAACCCTTCAGTGAAACGGCTGCAAATGCCTTGCCTTCTGGCCAAAGTACCTATACAACATCAATAACCCAACATAAGTTACAATATGACATTTTACGATCTGAAGTGTGATTAAAGTACGTATATAGATGTTTATACAAAACATCTAAGGTCTTAGTTGATTTTAATAACTTGAGCCTTGGTAGTTCTGCCTTCGATAACGTCTTTGCAAATTGTTGACGCAATTTGATCCTTTATCTGCTCCGTTATACTCCCTTGTATGTTCTTCCAGAAGTAGAAGTGGGGGAAGATCGGGGTCAGAGGTTTTGCTAATACTGAAGGCAGAATATTCAGGAATTAAGGGACTGTACACCAGAGGAGTATGTGGGTTATGAACACGCGATACCTGTGTTTTACATGATTTTCATTTTTCAAGTAGCCAGTTAGTCAGACCATGGTTTTAATATCAAATTCAGAACACCTGATCATGTTGAGAATATGTTAATGATTACCTCAGAATCTGTATGCACTGTTGTGGAGGATCAAATTGTACGGATGCGCAAGACAACAAGAAAATGGGAAGTTCAAGAAAATGGTACGGATATGCAAGACAACAAGAAGAGAAGGAATAGATCTTTAAATTTATATGGATAAAGAAGGTGGTCTTTTCCTTTGGAGGGCACTGAGATCTACAATTTCAATTGATGATGTTATTCAGTCTATGGGGATGCTCTAGCGTCACAACGTTGGTGTTGTCAAAATCCAAATTAGGAGACTATTTTTCACCTTTTTCTAACCATCTATATATATGCAAAGTTGTGGAGGTTGGTTGTTAATTTTAAAGGATACATCTACCCGTAATTTTATGACATCCATGGAAGAGGAGAAACTCCCTCAGAAATGGAAGAAAGATGCCATACAAAAGCCTGCTGTTCAAAGTGAACACCAACGTGTGGAGATTGGTGAAGAATACATACCTTGCACTTCAACACGTTCCTCTCAGCTGGCCAGAGATAGTATATTATTTGCGAAATCATGGGATCTTTTACTAAATGGCCTTTTTAAGTTTTCTTTTCAATTAAATAGATTACAAGTCTTTTGTTTTTTTTTTTAAAGGAAATGACCCATTTTTGAGATAGATCTATTATCTATCAGATCGATTCCGACAAATCGGTTGTCGATCTGACATAGATTATCGGCCCGACGTATATATGGACAGATCGATTATCAATTCGACACATATATATGGACAGATCGATTATCAATCCGACAGATGAAAAAATAGAAATAGGTCATCTTACTAATTGAAAACTTGAAGATGCTTAATAGCCAGATTTTCTCAGTAGACCATGTTAATTGGAAACTTGAAGGAGGCTTGATATCCAAATTTTCTCATAATTCATCATGTATATAGGGAAGGAAACACTTAGGGGTCGTTTGGTAGAGTGTATAAGAATAATGTAAAATATGGTGTATTAGTAATGCTTGTATTAGCTATATTTGCATTTGTTATGCTTGTATTTTTCTTATGCAGTGTTTAGTTTGATGTATTAAAAATAATATGGTTTACATAATTTTGAAAATTTTTTTTTAACAGAAATACCCTCCATGTCCATATATAAGTTGGAAAGGATGCGGAAATTTTTTTGAGGAATAGTAGTTTCTTTAACCATGTTAATGCATGCATTGCATTGCTAATACCATGGATTTTGAGGTATTAGTAATACACACCTCATACACAATAGAGTATAGCTAATGGAAGCATTAGTTATACTTAGCTAATTCAACTTAGGAAAATGAAGAGAGACAGAGTCCCCCATTGATCAAACACATTGCCATGCCCCTAAACTTGACATGAACTTTCACTTTGACATCTCAAATGGATATTGTTCATTTAAATACGTAAATCAGCCTCCAACCGTGTCATTTTGACACCTTTTTTATAATGAGCAAAACAAATAAGGAGAGTGTATACTGTGATACACTCTCCAGTGATGTGACAGACAACAAATAAAATAATTACATATGACATTTTAAAAATCTTTTAACACCCCCTCCCCCCTCCCCTAGATCTTCTTCTCTAACATACCCTTTTTTTTTCGAAAACAACCCCACATTTTCCATTTCAGGGATCATCTTCGATCCCTTCTCCATTGAAATATGGCATAAGCTTCCACCATTTTCTCAAGAACCCCTTTAATGGAGGTTGGATGGCAATTCAAGTTTATTCTTTAATTGATTTTTTATTTTTGCATCATTTTCTTCGTTGTATTTTTTTCAACTCTACCATCACCTTCTCCACCAATTTCGTTGGAACAAATGGATACCAAAGTGTAATAAATCAAAGTGATAGTATTTATGTGTAAGTTAACTACATATGCTACAAAACTTTTTCCTTCATTTTTCTTTTAGTCAATTTGTCAGAATTTTCATTTTTCCTTTCTACATTAGTTATAGTATACTAATATATTTCTAAAGAATTATTGAAAAAAAAAATAGCTGAAGAAGAAGAGAATAAAAAAAATTGATCTTTGGAGAATTTGGAAAATTAGGGCATTTAGAGAATTGGGAATGAGGAAGAAGATAAATATAGGTGGGTATAGGTCAATATTATAGTTGGCGGGCCAACCAGGACGCTACATCAACAAAAAGGGTCCTTCAATGCCCCTTTGAAGACTGAGCTTCATGCGAAGTGCCAATTGGGAGAAAAGGGCCAAAATGATATAGTTGGAGACTAGTTATGTGTTTAAAATGAGCACCATCCATTTTAGAGGTCAGAGTAAAAGTTTAGAGGTTTGGCGATGTGTTTACCAAACCCCCCTCCCCCACCCCTAATTTTATATGAATTACCAATTCAAATCAGGAAAATCTATACCTATAAAAATAGATAATTCCCACTATGAAGATTAAAACAAGGAAAATATATTTGCATCACAATAGGAGAAGAGAGGAGAGAAGATGAACTATTGTTATCTAACCATGCTTATAACAATCCATATTGGGATCAACACAAGCAACAAGACATGAATAATCACCGTTCTAAGTGAACTTAAGATAATCTACAATGTATTAGTACTATTGATGTGCTTTGGATTTATAGCACTTTCAACGCTTAACTATGAAAACATGCAAGTTCTTAGGTTGTTTTGTGAGATACAATCTGTTTTGGGTATGTTTTACAAGAAATTAGGTTTTGGATGGTAAATTTAAGAAAAAGATGAAAATTAAAGATTTTGGCTACCTACTGAGAAAATTCTGGGCGTTTGTGCCACTTACTGGGCGTAGGTGACCTAAGTAGGTGTCAAAACTTGAAGTCTAGAGGCTCAGAAGTAGGAAAACGAAGACTCTGTCACTTACTAAGGACCACATACAGTTCGTATGTAGTACATACGGTCCATAGGTGGCCTTAGTAAGTACCAGAGGGTTAAGTCCAGAGAGCTTCAGGAGCTGTACAGGAGGTCTGTCACTACATACAGATCATTGGTGACCTTCGACCTCGATTTTCCTTGTTCATTCGAATTTTGATTTTTAGGATTTTTTTGTATCCTATAAATACCTTTTTGACGTTTTATAGTTAGTCTATGCACTCGTAACACTTACAAACATACATTCGATTGCAAGATTCAAATTTTGAGGTTAGGATTACTTTGTTCTTGATTTTGATTTATAATTCAGTTGATGAATTTGGTTTTTACTTGTTGATCATCGTGACATCATTTAATGCTTTTCATTATGAATTTCGTTGATCGTTTTACAAGCATGAGCGGCTAAAACCCTTAGCTAGGGTTGTGGGAACCCTGGTATATTGACGAAGTAGATGAAGTGCTAAATTGTTCTGAACCAGCATCTTTGCATGTATTGTATTATCTTCGGGTTGATAGATTTCTTAGTATTTGCAAATATTAAGATGTCGCCTTGAATATCACTACTTACTCTACAAGAGGAGTAGTGACTAGGAAAAGATAATTACAACAGTATTTGAAAGATTAAATATCGATTTAGGCTAATCAGTATCATCTATGTAAGATGGTTATCTGTCATCTAATAACTTGAGACTCAAAAGATAATAGTTAACTAGGATTTAGGATTAGGGTTGGTAATGCGACATCCTGATACCCAAATGGTAAAAGATAAGATCCATTAATGAGTCCACAAGGAAGTTAATGGTACATAACTTATCAGATTTTACATGTAAGGTACTAGTCTGGTTCAATAAAGCACAATAAGCCTACCGAGTTGAAATATAGGGGGAACACCATCCTAGCATTCATCACCGATAGATTATAACCAAAGTTGATATTTGCTACTTGTTTGAGATTAAAAAGACAAAATCCCCCATTTAATTTCAGTTTTGCTCGTTGAGTTCAGCAAACTAGAGATCTAAATCCATGTCTTCCTTGTGGGTTTGACCCCAATCTAGTTGGGTTACTTTGCTTGATAGCGATCGATTTAACCTTCAATTGGAGGTGTAATTTGAGCATTAATCAAAATTTTGGTGTCGCCAGAGAAGACGGTGTGAGTATTGCTTGAAGTTTATTGGAGTTTTTGGGTCTTTATTTTTTTGTTCTTAGTTGCTTATACGCCGGTGTATGCCTAACACCAGGAGTTAAGGCAATCCCTTAATCCCACTGAATCCTAACCCAGAGAGATTGCTACAGCCAAATTGTATGATGACTGAACCAGTACGTGCAGTTCATCTTGGAGGGGTTCGAAATGATCTTAACGTTATAACCCCCCCTGCTCCAGGTGATCCACAGAACATTATTGATAGATAGATAGAACAGTTGTTGGCAGATGCTGCTAACCAGAGAAGGGACGAAGAGGCTCGGTTAGCTCAGCAGGTAGAGTTATCTAGGACAATACTGGTAATTGATCATTGAGTATCACTCAACGATAATTGATATAGAGTTCGAGGTGGTCAGGCTCAAGTGATCCTAATATTCTTGTATTTCTAGCTGTGTGATGAGGAGGAGTATATGAGATATATTGAGCCGACTGAAATAGGGCTATCATTCCTCCTGCACTGCCCCCAATGTGAAATTTGAAAGGTGTATTTTCAGGCCCGGCTACAGACAATGCAAATATGCATCTTGCTATTTTTATTAGGATCTGTACTTTTTATACTATTCTGGGGTAGATAGAGAGGCACTCAAATTGAGGTTGTTCCCCTTTTTGTTGATTGGGAGAGGCTTCTTTGTGGTAGGGGGAACTTCTAAGAGGATCTATTACCGCTTGGAATGAGTTGCGTAAACAATTCTTAAACCGTTTCTTTCCTTCGACCAGGATATTGTAGCTTAAAGATGAGATATATAATTTCAGAAAGATTTATTCTGAGTTGATATATGAGGCTTGGTTCCGATTTAAGAAGAAGCTGAGTATTTTGCCAATCATCATATTTCAGGGATGAGCTTACTAGAAATATTCTATAAAGCACTGAACATTAGTTCTCCATATATAGAAGATACAATCACTGGAGGAACGTTTATGAGATTACGCTGGGAAACAACTTCTGAGGTTCTAGACCAGATTTCTCTCACTAACTGAGGGTGGCATACTTAGGATGTTGAGAGGGGTGCTGCTACTTACACCGTTGGGTCTTCTGGCAACCATAGAACAATGGATGATTTTATAGTATGATAACACCCAAACTACCCCTCGTTAGAAGGATAAAGCGATCGCTATCAAACTATAGTAACCCAACTGGGTTGGGGTCGATCCCACAGGAAATAGGTCAAAAATCTATCTCGAACTTATTGAAATCACCTGGCAGTGAAAAAAAGTAAAAATGAGGGATTTGTAGTAACTAGCTAAAAGTAACAAGGCTTGGTTGCTTTTGGTTGTAAATAATATAATACGAACACTAGGCTTGTGTTCCCCCTGGTTTCTCAACTCAGTAGTCTTATCATGCACTGTCGAACTATTTCAATGTCTTGCATGCAAAATGTGATAAGTTATGTACCACCAATGGTCTTTTGGACTCATTGGCGAATCTCACCCTCTACCTTTTGAGTCTCAGGATGTCACCTTACTAACCCTTAACCTGGACCCCAGTTAACTATTACCTTTTAAGTCTCTAGTTATTAGATGATAGTTAACCATCTTACTTATATAAAACCTATTAGCATGGATCAACAATTAAACTTTAAATTACTATTGTGATTCTCTTTTCCTAGTCACTACTCCTGTTTTGGAGTAAGTAGCAATAATCTAGGCAGGATCCTAGCGTGTACACCTATTAAGAAAACAATCAAAGAGAAGAAAACCCAATACATGCAAGAATCATTATCTAGAATGACTTGACACTTCCTCTACTTCATTAATCTGCCAGGGTTTCCATAACCCTAGCTAAGGGAATTGACCGCTCTTAGTTATGAGATCAATCATGGACTCCACATAAAAAATTAAAAAATTAATCTCACAATGATGAAAGATGAAATTTCAAAATCTTGAATTGAATAACAAACCAAAAATGAACCAAGAACAATAAGAGTATAGGATAGCCCCCAAGAGCCTACCCCTGAATATATATGAATGAGTCAATATGTATCAATATTTTAAATACAAAACCTAAAGGATATTTATAGATGAAAAGAAACGCTAGAAATTGAATCCTAACAAAAATAGTAAAACTTAACCAAACGTACATAATAAGACTTAAAAACATCATAGGAGTGTATTTGGGATACATGGAAACCCTAGGAAATGATTTCAAAATGATCCAAAAAAGATGAGGTCAGTGGATACTTAACTTTTTCCATATGCACCTAGACTTGTGAGTATTTTCCACATGTGGCCTGAGTCTGGGCGTATGTAGACACCTACAAGGGCCAGAAAAAATTCCTATAGCTTCTGCTCTCTGGATTTTGGACTTCTGGCACTTACCTTAACCACATATGGTACATAAGGTCCATATGTAGGCATAGTTAAGTGACAAATTACTCACCATAAGATATATAATTGAATTATCTTTCCAACTATACTAATTTTGCCTTAATCTGATATTGGGGTGAAAAGTTATGTCCAATTTAATGAAGCACTGTGTACTCTCTGGATCTTCAATTCCGACACTTACCTTAGTCACATACGAACCACAAGTGCTACATGTGGTCTACATGTAGACATAGGTAAGTGCCAGGCCTTCCAATTCTTACAACCAAGCTTCTGAACTTCAAGTTTCAACACATGCTTTGGTCACATACATCCAGTAAGTGCCAGAAATGCCCGAAAATGACCAAGTAAGTGGCCGAAAACCTCACTTTTCATTCTTTTCTTTAATGTAGCATCCAAAACTTAATTTCCTACAAAACACTCCAAAAATATATCAAATCTAATAAAATATCCTTAAGTACATTCATAGTTTCAAAGTTTAAGCATCGTAAGTGCTATATTTCTATAACACATTATGGTGCAAGAGATTGTGCAGCTAAAGACTGATATTGGGTTGGCTTCTAAGCAATTCACAATAGTAAACTCCAAAAAGGTAAACGAAGTAGGTGCACAGGGTTTATCCTCTAGAGTTTATGGGTCAAACTTAGAGGAGGAGACTAAGTATTTTAATTGAGAATCGGCAGGTTTTTGAGCCAAAGGTAAAGTAAACCAAGGTCAGAACTATTATGGTGATAGACACAGAGATCGCATTAGGAACCATGATAGTGACTGGAGGTAGAGAGATGACTATATGGAGAAGGGAGATAGGTATATTCCGTCGAGCAATCATGATACCAATCGAGAATGAAGGCGATGTTGACCTAACTGGTAAAGGGGTAAAAAAGTCAGGAGGCTATCCTTTAGAAGATCAAGGCTGATATTTCATGTTTGACCCAAAAGGTTTTCTCATGTAACTGCTATCAAGCAGTTCAAGCATCAGTTCAGACAAATGTCGGCTACTTCGAATCAGAGACAACCAGGTACCATTCTAAGTAACATAGTTTAAAATCCACTATCACCACTCGAAGTGGTTTACCTAATGTTGATACCCTATTGCCTACCGATGAGATGCCAAAGAATGATAGTACTGTGGTTGATGAGACATCTATTGTGGAGTCAGGCAAGGAGATAAGTGTCGATGCTAGTGTTGGTAAGGATATAGGTGAGGAAAAGGTCGATGAGTCTGTAGTGAATCAAATTCCGCAACTGTAATAGAAGAAAGAGAAAGGTAAGTTTAAAAGATTCATTGAGATGTTGAAAGATCTGAGTTTGAACATCTCTCTCCTTGAGGCATTGGAGTAGATGCCTAGGTATGCCATGTTTATGAAAAAATTAATGACAAAGAAGTGAGCAATTAGTTTTGAGGATGTTGGTGGTTTGCACCGTTGCAGTGCAGTCACTTCTAAGTCTCTGGCCCAGAAAAAGGGTGATATCGATGCATTCACGATCCCATGTACTATAGGGACATCCAAATTTGGTAGAGTGTTATATGTGTCACACCCCTTTTATTCACTCCCAAAAAGAATTTATTTTTAAGTTTGAAAGGATTTTTATTATCAAAGTGACAAAAGATGAAAATTTGTTTCAAAAAGGATCTTTTATATTCAAAACTCAGAGTCGCCACTTGACATAATCCGGTGTGCTAAGTCACCTTTGGAAAATCCTTTTCAAAATGATTTTTTTTGACTCTATAACTGATCTGTGAACAGAGATTCTGACTAAGGAATTCTGTTGACCGAGGAAAAGGTTTTAGGCATCCCTCAATCCCGTGGTTCAACCACGGTCGCTTGACGGAGTGTCTAGGCTAATTTGACATAACAAATGTATAAACAATAAAAAAACACATAAAAACAATCAATTAAACACAAAATAAAACAAATCCAAAATTTAGTGTCAGTCCAATTATATAGTCCAAAAATAAAAATGTACGGAAATGTAAAACCTGTTCTATTCTAAACTAATCCTAAACTATGCACTACCCGATGCCTCAGGCCTTCATCACGAACATCTTCCAATTACAAGATACTTCGTGGCATTCCCCGGATAAATCAATACAAATCCCTCGAGGCATTTCCCGATCAAATGAATACATTTGAGTGCGGAAAAATTAAACTATTCAACAAAATTTCAAACATTCCACGAAATTTCCAACATTCAACCAAAGCCACAAATTCTAAACTTTGCCTACCCAATCTATGTTTGCCTAAACCAATCGACGTATCATGATACCACTATATTCAATTGACGTTCATTTCAAGTTAAACAACCATTGAATCAAACTAGGCAAAACTCACCAAGTTTCAATTCTCATTCGATTTTATTCCTAAATCCCCTTTTATATGTCAATTTTATACAAAGCACTTAACCAAAATCATGCTAACATCAAATTCACACCATGATTAATTATTCATGGATAAATAATATCGAACATCAACAAAGATTATTTAATCACAGCCAACAACAAATAATCATAACATTAATGCACTAAATCAAAACAACACGAATAAAGAGAGTCAAAGAATTGAACCTCAAGTGTTGATTTTAATATATCGGAGATAGAATCGCATCCCAAAAAACCTTGATTCGAACCTCGACAAGAACACAACTCAACTCGATATCGAGAAACACCAAATTGAATCCCTAAGTCGAATAATCAAACTCGAACAATGAAAATGAGGTCAAACCTGACCGATTGTGGGTTTACCGCTGCTGCCAAATCCGACAACAATCCGGCCACATGCGTAGTGTAAGTAGCAATGGTGGAAGGGTGTTGGGTCACCGATCTCCCTTTTATTTCTCAATCATGGCTATCTTTGTCTTGTCTCTCTCATGCCCAATCTCTCTAAATATTACTCTCTCCCTGTAACTCAATATTATTCACTTTCTTCCCTCCGACCTAGGTGGGTGAGTGACTATTTCTGGTGGCTGTGTATGGGTGCATTTACGGTCAGCTCTGTGTGTATATTGGTGTGTCTATTCATGGATCCAAAAGGAAGAAGAATAGATCAAGATGATGGTTCCTTTTTTTTTTTGCTCTGTTTCTATACCTGTCCAGAAAATCAGAAGAAAAAAATGGAGTTCTCCTTCTAATCATGCCCCCCTTATGTATGCATTAGTGTGTATATATATCTGTTGTTTGAAATTGTGGATTAGGACTGTAGTTTTTGTGAATTTTGTATGTGTATATTCTCTCCAATCCAATCCCCTCAAATTGTCCTTTTTCGTGGACCCCCTCCCCTTTTTATTGTCTTTTAAAATGAAAAAAATAAAGAAAAATATATGGCCCCCCTTACTTGTATATGTATATTGTTATAAATAGATGAGTATATGAAGTTTCCTGGAAGTTTCCTAGTGTCCTTTCTTTTTTGAAAAGAAAAAACAAAAGAGGTGGGAGGGGTCACGTGAGGTGGGGGCAGGAGGGGTAGAGGTTAGGATGTGTTGTCAATTTTTAGTTGGGTGGGTTGTTAGAATATTAGGATGAGATAAAATTTGTTATGGCTTGTTATTTGGATAAAAACAAGACAAGAAATAAATGCATAGATAAGTAAAGGTGAAGTGGTTATTTATTTTCTTGGGGAAAAATTATAAAAAGTAGGGTTAAATTGTGTAATATCAGAAATTAAAAAAATATTAACGACGGGATAAAATTACGTGTCTACATCATGCCCCCTTTGAATGTGAACACCAAGTGTTTTCATTCAAAGAAGTAGACAATGAGAAAGAACTTTGTCCCGATCATTATTCCAAGAGAGAAATAGAAGAAAGAAGGACAACCACGTCTTACGACACCCTATCTACCCAAGTTATGAGGGAATCGAGTGATAGATATCTCAAAGGATTGGAAGTAAATGGACTGTACAGAGTTGGCGAGTCGAGTGAGGTCCTGTCGAGGTTTCGGTCCGCGACTCTATTATTACATCAAAAATGAAAATTACAAGTTAAAACATAAATGAAATTACAAAATTCCTATCTATGCAGCTTTCCTTGACTCTTGACTCGCTACTTCATCACCCTATTCTTCAAGCGGGCTCCTGACTTGCAATTTCTTCAACTTGTTGACTACTTTCAGTTTCTTCACCCTGTTCTCCAGGTGGGCTCCTAACTTGCTATTTTTCAATCTATTGACTTTTACTTATTTGCCCTACTCTTCAGGCGGGATCCTGATTTTCAGTTTCATCAACCTTTGATTTCATCACCCTGTTCTTTAGGCGGACTCCTGACCTTCAATTTCATCACCCTATTTTTAGGAGGGCTCCTGAATTTCAATTTTATCACCCTGTTCTTCAGGCGGGCTCCTGACTTTTAATTTTATCACCCTATTCTTCAGTCGGGCTCCTGAAACCAAAACCAAAATCAAAGCTAAAACAAAAATTATCCCAAACGAAGATTATGATAAAGAAAGATTTCATTCATTTATTTTTGTTAAAAGTAATGTCCCATTTTCCAGGAGGGTCCTGAACATAAAGTAAAATCTTATTTTTTAGGAGGGCCCTGAACAGAAGTAAAATGCCATTTTCCAGGACGGTCCTGAACAGAAAGTAAAATCTCATTTTTTAGGAAGGTCCTGAGCAGAAAGTAAATTCATATTTTTCAGGAGGGTCCTGAACAGAAAGTAAAATCCCATTTTTCAGGAGGGTCCTAATAGAAAGTAAAATTCCATTTTCCAGGAAGGTCCTGAACAGGAAGTAAAATTTTATTTTTCAGGAGCGTCAGGAACAGAAAGTAAAATCCTATTTTTCAGAAGGTCCTGATCATAAAGTAAAGTCTTATTATTCAGGAGGGTCCTGAATAGAAAGTAAAGTCCTATTTTTCAGGAGGGTCCTGAACAGGAAGTAAAATCCCATTTTTAGGAGGGTCCTGATCATAAATTAAAGTCCCATTTTTCAGGAGGGTCCTGAATAGAAAGTAAAATCTCATTTTTTAGGAGGGTCCTGAACAGGAAGTAAAATTCCATTTTTTAGGAGGGTCCTGATCATAAAGTAAAGTTCCATTTTTCAGGAGGGTCCTGAATAGAAAGTGAAATCCCATTTTTCAGGAGGGTCCTGAATAGAAAGTAAAATCCCATTTTTCAGGAGGGTCCTGAACAGAAAGTAAAGTCCCATTTTTTAGGAGGGTCCTGAATAGAAGTAAAGTCCCATTTTTAGGAGGGTCCTGAACAGAAAGTAAAATCCCATTTTCCAGGAGGGTCCTGAACATAAAGTAAAATCTCATTTTTCAGGAAGGTCCTGAACATAAAGTGAAATCCCCATGGACGTATTTTTACAATGGTAACTGAATTAAGTGAAGTGAATTTTCCCCCATTTCAACAAAGAAAATTTGTCAGTTAAAAACTTAGTGGTGGCTTGTAGCACTAGGCTTCCTAGGCATCTTCTCCAACCGTTGTTCCTTTCACCTTTGTTTCAGATCGATGAAACTTGCCCCTATCTTGTCACGTCATTGAACTAGATCTAGATTGAGGAAAATGAGTTCTGACTCAAATAATGAATTTCCATTTTACCATGCCTCTGAGATACACCCTTTTCAAATCTGAATACTCTAACGAATCCAGCAGCCTATCGGTTGACAGAATTTCTTTGCTTTGTTTTGAATTACGATCCTATTTCTTTCATGTGCTGGTCCTTGGCTTTTCCTCATACAATTGGAAATACTGGTAGTAAGTTTTGAAATCCTTTCTCGCTCGTTTCAACACGAACTTGACTTAAAGTGTAAAGAAATGATGGTGACTTTTATTTTGATAAATGACATAAAAGAGACAAAAATATGAACATTTAAATGAAAGAAAAAGGCAATGTCCCTTATTCAAAAAAAGAAACAAAAACTTATCTGAATATGTCAACCAACTCCAATGACCATGACATGTATTTTGGATTAAGTTGCCTGATCTTCCTATCCAAACTTCCCATCTGTTGTTGAGTTCGTGCCTTTGCCACTGAGACGCTTCTTCAAACCCATTGGACTCATATATCTCATTCAATTGATTCCATCTTAAAATACTTTTGCCAACAAATCTCTTTCCTTTTCACTTTTCTCTCGAACTCGCCATCGCCTTATGATGCCTATGAGGGTTTTCACCAAGAAGACTCTCTCATTTTTATTTCTCTCAACCCCCCATCTCCTTATGGTGCCCGTGAGGGTTTTCACTAGTAAGACTCTCTTATTTTTATTTCTTTCAACTCACCATCTTTTTATGGTGCCCGCGAGGGGTTTCACTAATAAAACTCTCTCATTTTTTATTTCTTTCCCGATTTCTTATGCTGAGGAAGACAAGTAGTACCCCACAATGTATCATCATATCCATTGCATGTTTAGTCTTACCATTATCAAAAATTGATTTGAAGTACTTTCTTTGGTTGTAACTTGGCTTTTGGATAAGGTTAGAAAAGGATGGCAAGAGGCTCAAACGACACTTGAAGTGGGGGTGCGACTTACAACCTTTGGAATCGACTCAAACAAACATTAAATCATGCCCCAATTTTTGTTGACTGGGTCATTCTAAAATCTTTATTTGGTTGGACCGAGCCCTGAATAGGGAAGCCTACGTATCTCACTTCCATGAGAGGAGAATCAGGTCGCACGTAGTTCTATTAGCTTGTTCTTTATTTTGATCCAATTTTCTCTTCTCCTTTTTTTATTTTATTATTATTATTTTTTGCTTTTGTTTTATTCTTCTTTTCTTAACGTTTTACTTTTTACTCTGTTTTGATTCCAAAAGAGGGATATGAAAGAAAAATAGAACTAAGCTCAAATGGGGTAAACAAAGGATGACATAATGTTTGAATAGTAGAATGAAATGCCTTCATCATATCAATCTTCAAAAATGCAAGTACTAAACATGCAATAGAATCAACAAAGGATAAAATATCATACATAATATCTTTTGACCGCATCAGTATTAATAGCCATTTTTGCCATTTTGCCTTTAATATCTGTCAAATATAAGGCTCCGTTGGGCAACACTTTTTTCACAATAAAGGGACCTTGCCAATTTAGAGAGAACTTGTCTTTTGCTTCAACCTGATGAGGAAGGATATGCTTCAATACCAACTGACCAACTTCAAAATTTTTGGGTCGTACCTTTTTGTTATACGCTCGAGCCATTCTCTTCTGATATAATTGGCCATGACATACTGACGATAATCTTTTTTCATCAATCAAGATCAACTGTTCCAATCGGGTTTTAACCCACTAATCATCAATCTCTGCTTCCACAATAACTCGAAGAGAGGGAATTTCAGCTTCTGTGGGAATGACTACTTTTGCCCCATATACCAACAAACATGAAGGTTCCCCTGTTGAAGTACGGACAGTAGTATGATAACTTAGCAATGCAAATGGTAACTTCTTGTGCAATTGTCTATACCCTTGTACTATTTTCCCCAGTATCTTCTTGATATTTTTATTGACGGCTTCCACAACGCATTTTCCTTTGGATGATATGGAGTGGAATTTCGATGTACGATCTTAAACTGTTGGTACACTTTTTGTATCAAATGACTATTTAGATTGGCGGCATTATCTGTAATGATCATCTTTGAGATTCCAAACCTACAAATGATGTTGGCGTGAACAAAATCTACCACTGCCTTCTTTGTTACTGACTTGAAAGTTATTGCTTATACCCACTTTGTGAAGTAATCTATGGCCACCAAAATAAATCTATGCCCATTTAACACTTTTGGCTCAATCGGTCTAATCAGTCCATTCCCCAAGCTACAAACGGCCATGGAGCAGACATTGCATGCAACTCAGTAGGAGGTGAATATATCAGATCACTGCGTACTTGACATTGATTACACTTTCAAAAAAAATTGAATAGAATCTGTCTCCATAGTAAGCTAGTAATAGCCTGCTCGAAGAATCTTCTTAGACAAGACATAACCGTTCATATGCGGCCCGCATATGACAGAGTATATTTCAGCCATGATCGCCAAGGCTTCTTTTGCATCTACACACCTCAAAAGTCCCAGATCCGGGGTTCTCTTATATAAGATTCCCCCACTTAAGAAAAATCCACTAGCCAAACGCCTAATAGTCCTCTTTTGATCGCTAGTGGTATGTGTTGGGTATTCTCCTGACTGAATGTATTACTTGATATCAAAGAACCAAGGTTATCCATCGAGCTCTTCTTCAACCGCATTATAGTAAGCATGCTGATCACGACTCTGTATTTGCACTGGATCGATGTAGGCTTTATCAGGATGTTGGAGCATTAAAAATAGAATGGCTAAAGTATCAACAATCTCATTATGAATCCTTCGAATATGCCTAAATTTTACTGACACAAACCATTCAGATAGCTCCTGCAAGCATTGTCGATACGGTACGAGCTTCAAATCTCGTATCTCCCAATTGCCTTAAATTTGACAGACGAGCAAATCTGAATCCCTCAACACTAATAGTTCTCGGACTCCCATATCAACAGCTAACCTCAAACTAAGAATGCACAATTCGTATTTCGCCATGTTATTGGTACAATAAAATCAAAGTTACGCTGTTACCGAGAAATATTGCCCCAATTCAGAGATAAGAACCATACCTATTTCGACTTCTTTTATATTGACAGCTCCATCGAAGAACAACTTCTAAACTGGATCAACATCTATAATGACTTCATCAACACACAACACCTCTTCATTAGGAAAATATGTCTTTAATGGTTCATACTCTTTATTAATGGGATTCTCAGCAAGACGGTCTGCTAAGGCTTGAGCTTTCATGGCGGTTCGAGTCACATACATAATGTCAAACTCGGTAAGCAATATTTACCACTTCGCCAATCGACCTGTTGGTATAGGCTTCTGAAAGATATACTTTAAAGGATCCATGCGAAATATAAGTAGTGTAGGATGAGAGATAATGTTTCAAATTTTGTGCTACCCAAGTTAGGGCACAACACGTCATTTCAAAAAGAGTATACCTGGCCTCATATGCGGTGAACTTCTTGCTAAGATAATAAATAGCCTGCTCTTTTTTGCCCGTGACATCATGTTGATCCAGGACACAATTGAAAGAATTGCCCATGACTTATAAATATAAGATCAAAGGCCTACCAGGCTCTGGTGGTACCAGCATGGGCGGATTTGACAAATATCTTTTGATTCTGTCGAACGCTTCCTGACATTCTTCAGCCCATTCTACCACAACACTCTTTTTCAGCAACTTGAATATGGGCTCACAAGTGGTTGTGAGTTGAGCCATAAAACTGCTGATGTAGTTCATTCTACCAAGCAAACTCATCACCTCCGTCTTACTCTTGGGAGGGGGTAAATCCTGAATGGCTTTGATTTTCGAGGGATCCAATTCAATTCTTTGATGGCTAACTACAAACCCTAAGAGCTTTCTAGACAAAATTCCAAATACATATTTTGCCGGGTTGAGCTTGAGATTATACCTGCGAAGCCTTTCAAAGAACTTTCTTAAATCTTTAACATGGTTAGCCTGACTTTTTGACTTAATAATCACATCATCTACATAAACCTCAATTTCCTTATGCATTATATCATGAAACATAGTGGTCATGGCTCTCATGTATGTTGCTCCAGAATTCTTCAAATCAAACGGTATCAATCTATAACAATAGGTCCCCCATGGTGTGATAAAAGGCGTCTTCTCCGCGTCTTCATCATCCATAATGATTTGGTGATATCTGGCATAACAATCCACAAAAAAGGCAACCTCATGTTTATCATAGTTTTCCAGCAAAATATGGATATTGGGCAGTGGAAAATCATCTTTTGGACTTGCTCTATTCAAATCACGGTAATCAACACATACTCAAATTTTGCCATCTTTCTTTGGGACAGGAACAACATTAGATAACCACGTAGGATAAAGAGCCACTCGAATGACTCTGTCTTCAAGTTGTTTTATAATTTTCTCTTTGATTTTGATACTTACACCAGTTTTAAACTTTCTCAACTTCTGTTTCACAGGGGGAATGTATGATCAGTTGGAAATTTATGGGCCACTAATTCGGTGCTTAGACCAGGCATATCATCATAAGACCATGCAAAAACATCCTTGTAATCAATTAATGCTTGAATTATTACATCTTTTAGCCATGGCAAAGCATGTACACTGGTCTTAGTTTCCCTAACATCTTCTTGATTCCCTAGATTAATTGGCTCAGTTTCATTTAAATTTAGATTCGGTTTGTCTTCAAACTGTTCCAACTCCTTGCTTATTTTTTCTAGTGCCTCTTCTTCATCATATTCCCCTTCTTGCTTCATTATATCTTGAGTAGTTTGGATTTTAAGATCAGGATGAAAATTTCGTATCTATGTCATTTCACTAGAATCACCATAAAGAGAACTGTATAAAGAAAAAGACAAACAAAATATATTAGACACAAAATAAGGGGACATTGTATTTTATTAAAAGGAAAAGATAGGAGGGTTTCAAAACAAATGGCAACAGAATGTAAACAAGCTAAATTCCGAATTACAACCCTGAAATAACTTGGATAAATAGAAAGAAAAATAAAATGAACTACCAAAACTCTCTTCTGATGGGGAGAGGAGTGACTTCCCAATTATTGAGCTAGACCTCAGGACCTATGAATAGCACGTCTGCCTTACTGGTACCCTCTCCTATTTCAACCATGTCAATATCAATTAGCAGGTTCTGGAAGTCATCAACCAATTCAGCTTCAAATTCTATAGGTTTCGTGACATCGCTCATGATAAATGATTCACTAAGTAGCAACATTGGGTGAGGGAGTGACCATATTTCTTTCTTTCTTTCTTTCTTTGGCTTTCTTCAAATCTTCAACCGTAGGTTCAAAACCCAGACTAAAAGTGCCCATGTTCTCCCTCGAACATATTAGAGGAACTATACTTTGAAGAGACACTCCTAAACCTCTTCCTGACTCGAATCCACACTTTAATATTTCATTTATCATCATGACAGAAGCGGGAGAGAATTGTGGCCCTGGAATAACCTACCCTTTAATGATACGATTCACTGACACTGTATCAAAAGTTTGATAGATAAATGTCTCCTCTACATTGTTTGCTTCAATAAGGGACAAGGGAGAATCTTCGCAGGCGGACAAATCCCCTTCACCATGAATAACCACTTCTTACCTGTCATACTCAAACTTGATCATCTGGTGCAATATAGATGCAACTGCCTTAACCTTGTGGATCCATGGTCTTCCTAACAACAGATCATAAGAGGAGTCGATGTTCAATACTTGAAACTCTAGGGCAAATTCAACAGGCCCTATAATCAACATTAGTTCTATTTTACCAATGGAGTTTGATTTTGCACCATCAAAAGCCCTGATACATACATTATTGAGCCTGATCCTCTCAACATCAATATTTAACTTTTTCAAAGTAGAAATAGGGCAGATATTTGCACCTGAACCTTCATCAATCATGACATAAGTGACTTAGAAATCTTTGTATTTCACTATAATGTAAAGACACCGGTTATGCCCCATACCTTCAACAGGCAATTCATCATCAGAGAAGTTGATCCGATTGAACTAGAAGATTTTTCCAACCATTTTCTTAAGCCGATTTACTGTAATCTCCCTAGGAACATATGCTTCATTTAATACCTTCAATATAATATCACGATGTTCCTTGGAATGCAGAAACAAAGATAAGAGGGAAATTTGAGCAGGGGTTTTCTTCAGCTGATTTATTATCGAGTACTCTGGCAGCTTCATCTTTCTCAAAAACTCTTCAACTTCTGCTTCGGTGACAGGCTTCTTGAGAGATGAATTCCTGCTCACCCCTGGCTTGGGCTTTATCAAACCTTTAGGCATGAAGCATCTTCCTGACCAAGTCAGACCCCTACCTCATTTACATCTTTTACTACTTTCTTCACCTGATAGGTCATCATAGTCCGCTTATAGTTCTAGGGAACCTTTTTCGTATCAACTATCGGAGGTTAGGTTACCGATTTGAGAACAATAGGCGCTGCCAGTGCTCCTTTCACCATCAAAATAGGCTTACCCGAAGCTCCTACCACCATCAACTTAGGTTTATCCTGACTTAAACCAACAACTGTTCTGCCTCCTTTCACTGTGATCACGGGTTTCTATTTGGTTTCTTCGACTTTATCTTCTTTCGTTTCTTCCTGGCTCAAGGATATTACTTTCAATGAATCTGCCATATTCACTGATTTGTACTCATTAGTCTGTATTCTAACAATAGGCTTATAACACCTTGATGACTCTTTCCCATTATATATTAGTTCTAATATATTGGTTTTAACATGGGTTAGCAGCAGATTCTGGTTGATGTTCGAAACCTCCGGGGGCTGGACCAGAATCTGATTTGCATTGATTAAATCTTAGATGGCTTTCTTTAAATGCTAATATTTCTCGATATCATGCCCTGGCATGTCAGAACAGTATGCACACCTTAAAGAATAATTGAGATTCCACGGAGGTGGATTTAAAAGCCTTTCTTGAATTGGGCTTATGACCTTCATCTTTCTCAACCTATCAAACAAGCTAGCATATGACTCCTCAAGAGGTGTGAACTAATTTTTGACCGCCTTCTCTTTCTTGTACTCGAGCCTAGGTTGGCAACTGAGCCTGGAGACGTTTTGGTAATTTGGTAGAGCTGATGGATGATTTTGTGGAGCTTGCGCACGCCATTGTGGGTAAAAAGAGGTTTGGACATATGGCTGCATGCTATATACTAGGTATGGGGGTGGTGGAGTAGAATATAATGGGTTTTGTGGAGGGTATTAATGGTAGAGAGAAATATATGGAGCTTGGGCATAGACTTCGACTTGGGATTAGGGATAGGGGCGAGGCGGTCTTTTGGGATAGGAATGGGTTCCAGCTGCAATGGTCTCCACATCTTCTTTCTTCTTTTTACCTCCAAACGCACCAAATCCACCTTGAATCGCTTGTGTGGTGGCTTTCAACGCGGCAAAACTCACTATTCGGCCGGTCTTGATTCCTTCTTCTATCATCTCTTCTATATTGAGGACTTCAATAAAAGACTTTCCCATTGTCGAAAGTAAATATTGAAAATAGGTCTCATCCAGTGCCTGAATAAAGACCTCTACCAACTTACTCTCTTTCATTAGAGGCTTTACCCTGGCAGCCTATTCACGCCACCTTATAGCGTATTCCCTAAAGCCTTCAGTGCTTTTCTTCTTCATGTTGACCAAGGATTTTTCATCCAAACTCAGGTCGACATTATACTAAAAATGTTGCACAAACTTAGAAGCTAAGTCATCCCAGCTGTTCCACTTGTTGATATCTTGATGGACAAACCATTCTGAAGCTAGATCGGAAAGACTCTCACCAAAGAAAGCCATAAGCAACTCTTTCTTTCCCCCTGCTGCCCTCAATTGGTTGCAATAACATCTCAAGTGTGCCATGGGATCACTGTGTCTAGCATACTTCTCAAACTTGGGCATTTCAAAATCGAGGGAAGGTTGATGTCTGGGAACATGCAAAGATCTTTGTAGGAAACACCTCTTTTCTTTCGCCCTCATTTATTTTTTCAAAAACACCTCTTTTCTTTCGCCCTCATTTATTTTTTCTTTTGTATCAGTTTCTGTTCTCTCCTTTTCTCGTCTCATCATCCTATCTTTCCTTTTTTTCGCTATCTACCTTCGTTTTATCATTCTTTATGGCTTTTGCTTTTCTAAAAAAAAGAGGAAAAATAATGAAAAATGATGAAACAAAATGATTAGATTGAACCCAAAAGTAGGTTGCCTACGTATCATGTTTTACATGAATCAGATCTAGCGTAGTTCAGGAAATGCACACACATAAGCACCACAAAGTTGAAGATTTCTTCTTCTTCTTATTTTTTTTTCGACGAACACAGAAAAAGGAAACAACTCCACAACTTCACTATATTTCATAAAATAGATGACTAAACAAACTTCGAATCTAACAACTTAAAAACCGATCAACAAAGAATAAACAACATTCAAGACCCAAAAGATAACATGCGTAATACTCCTAGTGAAGAATATTAACGTTAAAACAAACTTGACACCGACTTAAAAGGACACAATACTACAAGGCAAAAAAGTAAAAGACTCAAACTAAACAAAAGATAGGAAATGCTCCTTCAAACTGGTGCTCTGCGTGATGACCCTGGCTGAGATGGACCAGCTTGTGAAGCTCTCTTTCTCCCACCCAAACTTTGTAGCATATCCTGTAAAGACACCCTGATATTTGGGAAGAAGCTTCTGGCCCTTATTCCTGCCTCATGGGGAGTGCACCTGGAAAGATTGTTCTGACACCTTTCTACAGTCTTGAACAAATCTGCTAACTAAACTCTCAGTGTCTCCACTTTGGCCCCCGCACTTTCATCCTGATTGTCATCAACAATGAATTCTTCTGGTATTCTTCCTCTAAGCTCACTGGTAATGGCCTGCTGACACCCTGAGGTATAGATTGAAGCCAGACCCCATATTCCTGAGTGTACCCTGGATTATCTGAACCTACTTGGAGAGTATTCACACCTAGCTGTTTTGCGTGATTCTAGAATTTTTCGTATTTACTCTCGCCTAAGACTTAATCCCTAAAATACTCAACATCCTTCAAGATATCTATTACTAGTGGAATGTCTTGCAGTCTACCCAATTGGCTCATTACCCTAAGAAGAGAGTACGGTCTAGTGCAATTGATCCCTAATAGAACTAAAAGAGGTTGCATCCAACAACCACAAAGGATTATTTTTGGATGAAACCAGAGATTGATCTATAGAATGTTGTCCTTAGATCTTGACTTAAGAGATTTAATCTAGGCATCGACCCCTATTGGCAGCAAGAACTTATCGAAACACATTCTATGATTTATGGCTTCCACTCGCTCAAACATACAATGATCGATCACATTTCACCTAATCAAAGAAGGCGCATGCAATTGCTCCATCATCCATAATTGCAATATCAGGTTGCTTTCTTCGAGGAATCTTACCCCTCCTTTTTCCTCGGTTAAAGCTTTATATATTTTCGCCAAGATCATAGGTACGAGAGTGAATCTTTCCCCTAGTTGTTCATGAAATAAGGCCATCACCACTATCTACAAATGAGTATTAATTTTCCTCTCTTCTGATGGGAAGACCAAAATTCCCAACAAGACTAGCGTGAAGACTTCTAGACGATGTTTCTCCCAATTCTCCTTAGTTGTATAAAATTCATCCCAAAAGCAATCAAAACCATCCGAGGGTCCAAACCGAGCATACAAATAATCAAAGGAGACCCAAGATTATTTAAGACATGTCAGGTGCTTATTGTCCTTTAAACCATAACTATGAAGAAACTGTATGGGGCAATGAGTCCACACCTGAATCATCATTTTCTTAATGTAAGGCAACTTACTGAAACTAGATATCTCTACCAGAGTAGGCATCATTTCAAAATTTCCAAACCTATACACAAAACAACCTGGATCCCAAAAAGTTAATATAGCCTCGATCAGATCTGGGCGGGGCGGGAGTTCTAGGATGGAAGTGAGAGTGCCTAACTTCTTTGTTAACTCCTGCTGTTCAACGTAGTTAAACATGTCCCACTATTTGATTAACTTTCTGGGCACCTTGACAACCATCATGACTCTAGACTTTGTCGACGGATCCATCCTATAGTAACATAGGACATCAACTTAAAAATTCTATAAGAGCAAAAGATTCCCAACCCTTGGGACTTTGTCGCAGTCATATGTCAAAGGGACAGACCACTTTATGACTCCAAATTGCCGAATAGTTCCACTGAATAAAATCAGCGTACTTGGCTAAGACAAACTAATAACACTAGATTACGAGGAAAAAGACCTAGGCTAAGGCTAAGACAAAGGCTTAAATAAAAATTAATGGACCCACCGAGGGTTGCCTACGTATCCCGCCCTGAGGGACAAGAATCAGGTATGCGTAGTTCGATTGGACAATTAATGATTAACTAACAGATTGACCCTAACTTAAGAGACACAATCAAAGACAAACGAATAAAATCATTTTGGGTTTTTAACTAGACACTTCAACTTAAACTGGCACCAACAATTAGGAAGGAAAATCTTTTTTGTATTTTCACTATATGAAATGTACAAAACTTCTACCATTTTTCATTTTCTTTTATTAAAATTTCTTAAATCTTTTTTTTGAAAATTTTGAATTATGAATGCATGCTAAAGGAGACAGTGAGAAATATTTTTGATGTTTTGGTTTTTGAACAAATGAGTGCAGAAAATAAAGAAATCTTTTTGAATTTTCGAATTGTGAAAAACAAAAGCCATAAAGAATACTAAAAGCTACGAAACTCTTTTTTTGACTCTTTTTTTCTTTTTCCCTTTTTTTTTCAATTTTTCCCTGCCATACACTTTACTTCTAACAATGCTTTCCCCAAAATCAGTTCTTCAAATGACCACGTTACCCTCACAGATGAAAAATTTAGCACGTAGAGATGCTTTAGAGGCGAGTCTCCTACAAAAGGCCAAGTAAGCCCTGCTAGGTCTTTAATATGATGCACATAAGCATGACCTAAAGGCTTACCTATGTTGAGGTTTACTAATAAGCTTTTCGAGGGAGCGTATGGTTGATAGTGGCTACTTTGCTTTCCACCTACTCTATACTAGCCAACGGCTCTCCCCTTAAGATAAGGGTGACTCAAGTATAGGTCGTGTACATAGCGTGTACTACAAACTTATTGCAGAAAAATGACTTGGATTATGCACATAGTGCCAGATATAAAATTAGTAACACATATGATAAATATTGTAAACAAAGAGCACAAAAACACACAAAAGCGATAACAATAACACAAACAAAAATCACAAACAATGCTTAGACACTCGTAATGGCAAACAAAGCCGATACGACTCCTAAAATAAGCTTGAATTCTAAACTTGTTGTCCCCAGCAGAGTCGCCAGAGCTGTCACACCCCATTTATTCACTCCCAAAAAGAATTCATTTTTAAGTTTGGAAGGGTTTTTATTATCAAAGTGACAAAAGATGAAAATTTATTTCAAAAAGGATCTTTTATATTAAAAACACAGAGTCTCCACTTGGCATAATCCGGTGTGCCAAGTCACCTTTGAAAAATCCTTTTCAAAATAATTTTTTTTGACTCTATAACTGATCCGCAAATAGAGATTTTGACTAAGGAATTCTGTTGATCGAGGGGAAGGTGTTAGGCATCCCTTGATTCCCGTGGTTCAACCACGGTCGCGTGACAGAGTGTCTCGGCTAATTTGACATAAGAAATGTATAAACCACAAAAAAACCATTTAAAAACAATCAATCAAACACAAAATAAAACAAATCCAAAATTTAGTGTCAGTCCAATTATACAGTCCAAAAATAAAAATATACGGAAATGTAAAACCTGTTCTATTCTAAACTAATCCTAAACTATGCACTACCCGATACCTTGGGCCTTCATCACGAACATTCTCTAAGTACGAGATACTTTGGGGTATTCTCCGGATAAATCAATACAAATCCCTCGAGGCATTCTCTGGTCAAATGAATACATTTTAGTGCAGGAAAATTAAACTATTCAACAAAATTTCAAACATTCCACTAAATTTCCAACATTCAACAAAGCTACAAATTTTAAAATTTTCCTACCTAACCTATTTCACGCCCAATCTCTCTCAATGTTACTCTCTCCCCGTAACTTAATCTTATTCACTTTCTTTCCTCCGATGTGGGTGGGTGAGTGACTATTTTTTGTGTTTGTATGTGCGTGCATTTATGATCAGCTCTGTGTGTATATTGGCATGTCTATTCATGGATCCAAAAGGAAGAAGAAGAGATCAAGATGATGGTCCCTTTTTTTGCTCTGTTTCTATACCTGTCCAAAAAATCAAAAGAAAAAAAATGAAGTCCTCCCTCTTTAATCTTGTCCTCCCCTTATGTATGTATTAGTGTGTATATATATTTGTTGTGTGAAATTGTGGATAAGGATCATAGTTTTTGTGAATTGTGTATATGTATATTCTCTCCAATCCAATCCCCTCAAATTATCCTTTTTCATGGACTCCCCTCCCCTTTTTATTGTCTTTTAAAATTAAAAAAAAAAGAAAAATATATGGGCCCCCCTTACTTATATATATATATTGTTATAAATAGATGAGTATATGAAGTTTCCTGGAAGTTTTCTAGTGTCCTTTCTTTGTTGACAAGAAAAACAAAAGAGGAGGGAGAGGTCACGTGAGGTGGGGGGTAGGAGGGGTAGGGGTTAGGATGTGTTATCAATTTTTAGTTGGGTGGGTTGTTAGAATATTAGGATGAGACAAAATTTGTTATGTCTTGTTATTTGAATAAAAACAAGACATAAAATAATTGCATAAATAAGTAAAGGTGAGGTGGTTATTTATTTTCTTGGGGAAAAATTATAAAAAGTCGGGTTAAATTGTGTGATATCAGAAATAAAAAAAATATTAACGACAGGAAAAAATTACGTGTCTACAATATGACTTGGGATCTAACATCAATTTGATGTCGTTGGCTATTTTCAAGAAATTAGGCTTGAGCCTTTCGGAGATGACTACTATGCAGTTATTGATGGCTGATCGCATAGTAAAAAAACCCATAGGCATTTCATTTGATGTGTTGGTAAAAGTTGATAACTTTATTTTTTTGGCTAATTTTTTCATTTTGGATTGTGAGGTTGACTTTGAGATGTCCATTATACTGTGAAGACCGATCATTGCCATGATTAGAGTAATGGTTTATATAGAAAAGAGGAAGCTCTGGTTCAGAGTCAATGACAGAGAAGTCACCTTTAATGTATGATGAACTATGAAGCAAACTACCGATATGAGGGTGGTATCAGTGATCCACTGTATTGATGATCCTAGAGGGTATTCCTTTGGGTACCTTGATGAATTTTGAGTAGTCAAAGCACCCACATCGTGCCGCAATATTAAATCAAGTAATATATGGGAGGCAACACATGGGCATGTTATTGAAGTATGAGTAACCAACATAGCCATGTCGTGTCGTGATGTTAAATCAAGTGTTGGGTGGGAGGCAACCCACTATTTTAATGTTCATATTTTTTTGTAGGTAAAATAGAAAGATAAAAAGCCTAGAATACGGTAAAAATGATCAAATCATAATCTTCCAGGTGGACATGGCACCCAAGGCTTTAAAGAAGAAGGTTCCACTTTTTAGGTGATGGGACGGCTCTCTCGATAGCAGTAGCTTGAAGGAGGTATACCCTGTTGCCTACACCAAAAAATCCCCAATGAGGATGACATAGCCAATGACTAGTGTCCAGAAGCATGCTGCAGCTGAGGCTATTATTATGGCCAAACTGGGTGTACCACTTTATAGAAATCATAGTGAGCAAATGACCTAGGACTCAAACTAAGGCTATCCAGTTCCTATCTAGGTCAAGGATGAAGTCGGCCAAGAGATCACCACTATACTCGCCCCATCCTATTGAGGGTAGTGATGATAATGATGAGGATGAGGATGATGATAATGAGAAGGCAAAGTTTGAGATAGCACCATAGGTAGATGCTCATGACCCCCAGTCATGGGGGGGGGGG
>NC_061121.1:118398598-118480279 GCF_002878395.1 Capsicum annuum
TAGCACCATAGGTAGATGCTCATGACCCCCAGTCATGGGGGGGGGGGTCACGGATGAGGATAGGTTCGAGACACCAGTCCTTTAGCCGCCACTAATTATACACTATTCTGAGGAGGGTACATACCTGTCTTCACACTAGGCTCCAATTCCTAATTTAGAGTCACCAACTCAACATGATTAGACTTTAGATCCCATATATGTATCAGAGAAACCTATTAATGAGGTAAACCTGAGATAGTGTGTCAAGGGACTTCGACTTCTTTATAAGAAGGATAGCCATATTATCGAGATTGTCTGGCCTAAGTGGGCTATTTATGAGGAGAGAAAAATTGGATTAACTGGGTTGGTCAGTGCACCATTGTTTTAGGTTATATTTGAGAGGTATCAGTTAGGGTAGATGATTCGACCCTAGGTTCTTTCAGCCCGACTTTGGTGAGAGAATTCTATGCCTCATATCATACCACAGTATCATTGACTATGCCAAAAAGTAGGGGAATTTAGAGGTATACTGAGCAACCCCAGCTTGAGCAGAAACTTGTGAGAGGGGTTATGGATAATATTTTAGTGGCATCCATTCATCGAGCTCTCTTTAGGCCATATTTTATTGCTCTAACATCTACAACAGAGTGTGATTATAGATTGAGAGTTGGACGAGATAGACACATTATTCTTGATGTTGAGCATATTAGAGAGAGAGTTGATATGGTGTGATGGATCACCAACTATATTTCACCTCTGGGTAATGATACCTCTTGGATCAAGGGGCAGGGTATGATATAGAAAGTGACTCTGACTTTTGTCGTGAGTTTGGTGGTTGCTTGTTTGATATAGATTCTATCTGACTACTGCAGACAATTTATTAACTTGGGATTGAGTTGTACTAACTGTGAGCATGATGGATGGATATGATATTATATTGACTTTCCAGCTATTATTTGGCATAATCTTCATGAGAGAGCTTTTGATGAGACTACGACTTTGCTGTTCCCACGTATTATCCAGAGGTCATGTTATGAGGACGGTTTGCCCGAGGTACCAGGTGTTGATAAGAGAATAGAGGCAACAGTTGTAGCATAGACTAAGATTATGAAGACAACACACCCAAACCTTTCCAAAAGACCCCGTGCGTTCACTACAGCGCCCCTATCCCAATCTGAGGGCCTATCAATTCCTATAGAGCCTATTAAGACACAGAAAGGTGATGTGGGAGTTAGTATGAAGTTTGAGATAAGGGAGAAGAGAGAGGCCCCTGAATTAAGTACACAGGGAAAGGGGACCCCACCTACATCTACATCAGCCTTGACTTCTACTTCAGAGTAAATGGGTGCATCTTTAATGCTCCTCGCCCATCCATTTTAGCTGTTGCATTAGGTATGATGTTAGTGTCTCCTGAGTTTTTGCAAAGATTGTGGAAAGTCAGAGCATCACTAATACTCAACTACAAAATATTGAGGCAGAGATAGTGATGTTTCATGGACAGATCTGGCCATGGGTCTGAACTATACTAGATACAGTTGAAGCTAGATTAAAGTATACACACCGGGATGCTATGTTACAGCTAAGAGTTGAGTTGCATGCATGCATAGATGCTTTCGAGTGTCGAGTATCGACCCGATTTAGTAGCATTGAGATGCTAGATCTAGATGATATTAAGGAAGAGGTGGATGTACTTAGAGAAGAGGCCCACTCTCTTACTAAGAGCCATATATCAACCATTTCTCTAATTGTGCTCCCATTTTTTCAGTACGTACCTCCACCTGGAACCAGATGCTTTGACTTATTCATGGAGAAGAGGCCAAGCATGGGACCTGTATAATCCTAGTATTCTATTTGACTAGGCCTTGAAATGGGATAGACGTGATTCACAGAAGACTGCAATGACAGATAGGCAAAGGAGTATTGAGTTAGTTGTGGGTGCATCTTCCAGTAGTGCACTGCCACCACCACTGCCTCCGCCACTCCAGATAACCTCACCTAGGGACGATCATAACACATATGCCTAGTACGTCCCAGGTATGTACTCTTTCCATTGCTTTGTATTATTTATACGCACTAAGGACAATGCATAATTTTTAGTTGGCGGTAGGGTATACCATAGCCACTGTCGGTTTTTATTGCCGTGCTTCTTTTTCTGTCGGCCAAAATATAGTTGTGTTTTGTTTCTGATCATGTTTGTTTTTATGTAATTTGGAGATTTTTGAATATTTAAGGTAGTTGTTATAGTTTTTGTTGATTTTGAGAAAAACGATACCCCTCCAAAAATTTGTTTTTAGAACTGTGTGAATGTCTATATGTGTGACCGTTGTGGATCTTGTTAAGATATTAGATTAGGGATATGATAATCATAGATAACTTGTACACAAACCGGATAGGTAGTAGCTTGTGATGTGACTCTGTGTCATATGTGAGTGAGAACTGGATAGGCCGATTAGTTTTGCCTAGGTTAAAAGATACTCGATTAGGAAAGGATCATAGACCATTTTTTATATTAGTCCACTTGTAGCCTAAATGACCTTCCTAGTGTGAAGTAGTATCCCTTGATCCCAATTTTGAGCCTTGTAGCCTATTTATTTATTTACATCTTTCACCTTTCCATTTGTGTTACAATAAACCTATTTTGGCCCTGGTCCTCTCTGGACATTGTACACCTAAACTCAGGCAAAATGCCTAAGTTAAGGGTGGATATTATAGGGATGCGTAATGTAAAGTGGGTATGAAGAAGGGTAAAATAAGATAAAAGATAGTTGTGTGGTAGAAAAAAAAAGAAAAAGAAAAAGAAAAGAAAATGTGAAAAAGAAAATAAAAGAGCAAAAGAATGAATAAAAAAAGCCACACCTAACCTGAATGTTTATAAAAGAATAAAAGGGAGAAATAAGGGTGGAATAAAAAGAAATTCATTAAAGTGTAGATCCTCAAGTTAGTGTAGTACCAAGGAGGCTTAGTCACTTGATATATCCATATGTACCACACCAGCCACCCAATCCTACATTATAAGCCGAATAAAGTCCTATAGTGATCCTAACTCGACTGTCTAAACACTAAGTTAAAGAAAATAAGGGCAAGCCTATGGTATATGATACACAATGGAGAAACTTCTCTTAGAGTGTGAGTGTCTCTTGACCATCCCCTCATTGTCATGCATTATTTGATATGACTGAATGAGATGTCTTTATTATGAGAGCACTCCGGTTTTATTACTAGTTGTTTACTTGTCTGGGTAGTGTAACTTGTATATATGCATGGTTGTTTATTGTTAATGTAATTTCCATACCTTGATTCCTTTGTGTCATATTGTTGTGCTGCATATTTACACATATTTGGTTTTGTATTATTATATAAGAGGGGGCAATATGTTTGAGCTTAAAGTGATGATTGATTGCCTTAGATAGATTAGATTCTCCTAGTTAAGTGTTGTGTTTTTATTTTATTTTGTTGTGTTGATCGAGGACATACAAATGTTCTAAGTTGAGGGTGTTGATGTGCTATGGATTTATAGCACTTTCGACACTTAAAACTATGAATATAGGTAAGTTTATTAGATTGTTTTGTGAGATATGAAGTGTTTTGAGTATGTTTTGTAGAAAATTAGGTTTTGGATGCCAAATTGAAGAAAAAGATAAACATTGAAGATTTTGGCTACTTACTGAGGAAATTTTAGGCATATATTCCGCTTACCGGGCGTAGGTGTCAGAACTTGAAATCCAGAGGCTCTGAAGTTGGAAAAAGAAGACTTTGTCACTTATTAAGGACCACATACAGTTCACATGTAGTACATATGGTCTGAAGGTGGTCTTAGTAAATGCCAGAGGTTCAAGTCCATATAGCTTCAAGAGCTGTGCAGGAGGTCCGTCACTTACTAAGGACCACATACGGTCTATATGTAGTACATGCAATCCGTAGGTGGCCACCGACATCAATTTTCCTTTTTCATTTGGATTTTGATTTTTAGGGTTTCCTTGTATCCTATAAATACCCTTTTGACATTTTATATTTAGTCTACGCACTATTAATACTTACAAATATATATATTCGATTCCAAGATTTAGATTTTGATCTGGGGATTACTTATTTCTTGATTTTGGTTTATAATTTAGTTTATGACGTTCGGTTTTACTTGTTGATCATTGTTATATTATTTAATGATTTTCATTATGAATTTCATTGATCATTTCACAAGTATGAGCAGCTAAAGCCCTTAGCTAGGATTGTAGCTAGGGTTGTAAGAACCCTGGCATATTGATTAAGTAGGGAAAGTGCTAAATTGTTCTGAACTAATATCTTTGCATGTATTGTATTATATTTGGTTTGATAACTGTCTTACCGGTAGACAATGGTAAGATCCCACCAAGAATATCACCACTTATACTACAAGAGGAGTAGCGACTAGAAAAGATAATTACAATAGTAATTTGAATATTAACTGTTGATCTAGGCTAATCAGTATCGTCTATGTAAAATGGTTATCTATCATCTAATAACTTGAGACTCAAAAGATAATAGAAAACTCGGATCTCGGATAAGGGTTAGTAATGCGACACCCTGAGACTAAAAATGTAATGGCTGAGATCCGTCAACGAGTCCACAATACAGTTGATGGTACATCACTTATCAGATTTTTGCATGCAAGCTATTGGGTTGGTTCAATAAAGCATGAAAAGCCTACTGTATTGAGAAGCTAGGGGGAACACAATCCTAGTGTTCGTCACCAACTGATTACAACCAATGTTGAGATATGCTACTTGTTCGAGATTACAATAATAAATCCCACATTTACTTTCAATTCTGCCCATTGAGTTTAGCAAACTAGAGATACAAATCCATGTCTTCCCTGTGGGTTCGACCCCAACCTAGCTGGGTTACATTACTTGACATAGATCGCTTTATCCTTCAGTTGGAGGTGTAGTTTAAGAATTGATCAACTATGCATATTAGGGAAACAAGTTCAACTACATACATCATAGGTGAAAGTTAATTAACCATACATTAATCATAATGCAAATTACATTAAGTTTAAACATTGATTTTTAAGCAATTACTAGGAGACTATCATTTGTCAACCCATCAAAGTCATTTGAGAGACCTGTGTATTTGGGATAAAGGTCATGTTACGAAACCATCACAAAAGTTAAAATAATAGATCAAGGATAAAGGAGAGAACCAACTCAACAAAGTTGAATTAGATCAGAACACTCTGCAAAGGGAAGCAAAGGGATAAAAACGAGGTCTTGTAGTAAGAAACAAGTCTAATAGAGTTTATTTGATCAGGAAATCAATGAATAAGATCCACTCAGTTCATATATGATTTGAAGTTAATAGGATGGAAGTCAATGGTCATCAATGGATATGGAAGTACGGAAGCAAGAAGTACAAGAGAAATTTAACTTATCTTGATCGGCACAACTCCAAAAATGTTATGGAGACAAATTAAATCTCAATAACATCAAAAACCAAGATCAAGGGAGAAATTTTAAGAGGAAACCCTTGGATTCCTTTTTTTTTATTTTGTTCAAAATCTAACAAAAAAATGACACAATATTAGACAGATAGGATTTCCTTTGATATACTTTCTGTTTATTTTATTCATGTTGCATTGCATGGGTTGAACTTCAGACAACTAGTGACACTTGCTAAGTACATGTTGTTCTCATACTCAAACTAAATTTCTTGCACCATTTTGTGTATGGTGGTTAATTTTTATAATAGTGGAGAACATGAGATCACTGTAGTTTCTCGCTGGAGTCTTCTAGCACTAGCATCACTCTATCTTTATTTACACCCCCTCTATATTTTCAAATAGTGTATTGATATATTTTATGCATGTATAAATCTAAAGGCTCTAGAATTATGACTTCTGTAGTTTGGGAATTTTTATTGCATTTACGTATTTCTATATTTTTTCGACAAAGGTTATAATTTTTTTATACCTTTCAACCTTTAATTTCTGATTAGTTGCTAAATTTGGAGTAACAATTATTATGGTTTGCCTACCAAACTTAGGTCTCACAACTTTTAGAATTTCCATCATAAAACTTTATGTCTTTATAGTTAGAGAGAATATTTATATTACTTAATCCTATTTTCAACAATATCATTATATAAATATATGTGAAAAGATGTCACAACCCAAAATTCAAAGGTCATGATGGCACTTGTTGCAGCAAGTCTTGACAAGTAAGGCTATCACCTAAACTGATATGAAATAAAAGATAATACCAAAATCTAAGGCAAGACTTTTAGAGAGAAGCCGACCACAAAAATATTATAATAGCGGAATTACATAACCGAAGATATCATATAATATCTTAAACTCGGTGTCACAGTGTAAGAACTACTAAATATATCTCGAATGTGAAAAGATACAATACTAGTCCAAAAGGATCAAAATCTATCTCTGAATATGAAATAATATATGTTCTAGATAAGAAGAAGTAGTATGTCAAATCCAGAAGTATAGATCGACAGCTATCTCAAATATACTCTAGATACTGCCTAAATCAGCTACCAGTGGCACACCTAGGTTTGCACCAAAAGGGCATAGTACGGTGAGTATCGCCCACTTGTGCTTAGTAGGTATCATAGACTGACTGAACAAAGTAGAAAATAAAACATATAAAATACAAACTATAGGTATGTCACCTATATTCACAAAATATCCCAAATGGTAGCCCACACTGTCTCCACTAATAGTTCTATAATATACATGTATACATACACAAATACGTGAAAGAAGTACAAATTTGTACTTATACCAAATACAAGAATAAGAAAGAAGTACAAATAGACAGATATCACATCAAATACAATAATACAACACATAATGAGCACAGCATATGAGATGCAATGAGATGATGATGATGTGATGCTCGAGGTTATCACACAACCTCCGTATACGCCTACTGAGATGTGCTCCTAAGGTAGGACCTATAGGGGGTTCATCAATCCATATACAATCCAATATTCATAACTTCTCTCCGACACATCCCTCAGTAGAGGGTGTATAAAGATGTAACAAGCCAATGTTTCCAGTATTTCCACAGTGGTACCAATGTTTTAGAATTGTGTATAATATGAGGATGCAATGCTCAAAACCAACGAGAATCAGAATTTCCCAAGCCAACCATTATACCAACTATGTTAGCCATAATCCACTCAATATACCAACAATTCATGAATCCAATGTAATCATATCCAAATAGAGTGAAATATACAACAATATGCCATTGATACCATATAAATTCCAATTTAGGCTTTCTCATCAAAACGATACAACCAAATATATATACAAAAGGAAAATAAAATCATATAAGACCTCACACAATCACATATAGCATATTATGTCTCAAATAACAAAACATAGGCCCCCACACAGACTCAAAATAATAGTAATTCTATTTCCATGATTAGTTTCCACACCCGTGACATGATTTTATATAAATATTAACTACCCAACGCAGTATGAAGAAAGTTATGTCATAACTTACCTTAAATGCAAAAAGCAAAACAAATAAGCCTTCAATATTGAGCTTTCACCTTATGAATGAACTCGAAACCAACTAAAATACATAAATATAGAATCGATGCATCAAAAGAAAGCCCACGATACCCATATTGCCCATTTTTGGGTCATGATTAAAATGAATACCCAAAATGGATTTAAAAAAATTATAAAATCAAATTTTTGTCCAAAAATAAAATTTTCATGATTAAAGAAACTTATAGAAGAAAATCCAAGTGAAAACATTTCAGAATTTGGGTTTAGATTGAAGAATTACCAATTTTAGGCCTTCTGACCAAAATCCCCAAGTTTTACCTTTGAATTCAAGATTTAAAAGGATTTAAATGACAAGAATCAAACAAAATAATTGAAATAGAAATTTGAAGCTTACCCAAGCTTAAAATGGAAGAATTAACCTAAAAACTCGAAGCCCCAAGCTCCAAGTCTAAAAAATGATGAAAAATCACAAAACTGGGGATATAATCCACCCAGGAATCACCTAAGCAACCACCGGGTCGCTTACGTAATGTTCTTCTTGTCGTATAAGAGACATGGCATCGCTTAAGCGACAAACGCCTAACCGATGAAGGTTGAGTGGTACACCAGCTGGAGACTCCACGGACCCCTTGAGATTCATAAAAAATTTTGAGAACAAATAAACTATGCTACTAGACTAAATTTTATACTCTAGACTCAATGTCGATATTAGATTTTTGAAAAAAATGTCATTTTCACAAAGTTGACCCCTGAAATCCAATTTCACAAATTTTTAAACAGAGGATCAAAATGAGATATAAAAGCTGAAAAACTACACCAACTATGTTACCAACCTAGAATCGACATTTCAGCTCTGCTGGGGTAGTCTGTTCTGCCATTCAATGCACAGATCAATAAATATTTATCGAATTCAACTATGAAGCCTTTATAACCACCAATCTTTCATAAATCATACCAAATTGTATTAAAAATAGTGCCAATCATCTTCACACCCCAAAAATATCATAATGCAACTATAGGGAGGGGTAAAATGGTCAAATCACTCAAAAATAAATAATTCATATAAATCATCAAAAATTAGGTCATTACATCATCCATCACTAAGAATCCTGATTGTCCTCAAACTAAAGGCAAGAGAAATACTCAAATCAGTAAAAATCTAGGATAACTACCACACATATCAGACTCAACCTCCCAAGTAGACTCATCTACAGGTCGATTTCTCCACAGGATCTTAACTACTGTAATATCTCTATAACACAATTGTCTAACATCTTTAGCTAGAATAGAGACAGGCTCCTCAACAAAGGACAACCTCTCATCTAATTGGACTGAATCCCAACGAATGACATAGGACTCATTCAGAATGTAACGTTAAAGCATCAAAACATGAAAGATTAGATGAACAACTGATAAATCATAGGGGTAATGCTAACTTATAAGCCACATCTTTAATAGTCTAAAGAATCTCAAAAAGTCCAATATACCTTTGGCTAATCTTTCCCTCTTTCCAAACCTCACCACGCCCTTTATAGACGACACACGAAGGAAGAAACAATCACCAAAACTAAACCTCAAGGCATGAAGTCTACGATTCGCACATCACTTTTGCCTACTCTGAGCAGCTTGAAGTCTATCCTGAATAACCTGAACTCTATCTAAAGAGTTATGAAGTAAGTTTGTACCTCGAGGTATAACCTTAGAAACTCAAAGCAACCAACTGGAGAGCGATAACGCCTACCATATAAAGCCTCAAAAGGAGCCATCTCAATGCTAAAATGGTACCTATTATTATATGCAAACTCTGGCAAAGGTTTATGCTGCTAACACTGACCACCAAAGTCCATTACACAAGCACAGAGCATATTCTCTAAAATCTGAATAGTCCGCTTTGACTTACCGTTGGTCTGCAGTGAAAAGTTGTACTAAGATTAACTCGAGTACCCAACTCCTCCTAAAAGTCTTTCAAAAGTAAGATGTGAGCACCGAACCTCTATATGAGATGATAGATACTGGCACACCATGAAGATATACTATCTCACTAATATAGATATGGGTCAACCTCTTAGCACTGAAAGAAACCTGAAGCAAACTAAAATAAGAAAATTTGGTCAATTGATCAATAATTACTCAAACACTATCATAACCATGAGAAGTATGAGGAAACCTAGTCATGAAGTCTATAGTGATCCATTTCCATTTCCACTCAGGAATGTGTAACCTCTGAAGCAAACTATCAGTCCTTAAATGCTCGGCCTTCACATGCTGGCAACATAAGCAATGAGCTGCAAAATCTACTACATATTTCCTCATACCACCCCACTAGTAATGCTGTCTCAAGTCACGATGTATCTTAGTCACTCCCAGGTGGATTAAATACCTAGAAGAATGAGCCTCCTCCAAAATTAATCTAATTTAATCACACACTCTAGGTACTCAAACTCAGCCACCAATCCTCAAAATACCATTTGATTCAAGTGAGTATTCCTTAGCCTTACCGCTTAACACTTTATACCAAATCACTCTCAATCTAAAATCATCAAACTAATGTGTTTGAATCTGCTCTATCAAGGAAGACTTAACCTCCACAAATGCCAAAATACATATAGGTGTCAAAATATCAAGCCTAACTATTTGGTTAGCCAAAGACTGACCTCTAAGGCCAAAGGTCTATCCTGAGTCAAAAGATACACCAAGCTACCCATGCTAGTTGACTTTTGCCTCAAGGTATCCACAACTATATTACCCTTGCCTGAATGATATAAAATAGTCAAATCATAATCCTTAAGTAAATCACACCAATGACAATGCCTCATATTAAAATCTTATTGGGTAACGAAATACTGAAGGTTATGATGATCTGAGAAAATCTTGCAATAGACTCCATACAAGTAGTGCCTCCAAAATGTCAAAGCAAAAACAATTGTGCACAACTCTAAATTATGGGTAGGGTTATTCCTCTCATTAGGATTCAACTAATAAGAAACATATGCAATCACCTTAACCTCCTACATTAACGCAACACTTAACCCAGTGCAAAAAGTATCATTGAAAATAATAAAACCCACACCTTCCTAGGGAAAAGTCAAGATAGTAGCTGAAGTTAACAAATCCTTGAGCTTTTGAAAGCTCACATCAGAAGCATCAGACCACTGAAAGGAAATCTTCTTCTAGTAAACTTATTCAATAGAGCCACAATAGATGAAAAACCCTCAACAAAATACCGATAGTAACCTGCTAAACCAATAAAACTCTGAATCTCAATAGGTGTAGTAGGCTTAGCCCAATCATGAACTATTTCAACCTTGGTCAGATTGATGAGTGGTGAATTTAACACTCATTTATGAATTGAATGTATAATTAAGACATGTTTGTGATTAAATGCACTAATTTCTATATATTTTACATGTACACAGGTAATGCGGTAGAAAGATATGGATTTAAGATAAATAGATATAAAAAGAAGAGAAAACATGCACACATGAAGACCCTGCATAAATTAAGCTCAGTTACCGTGATCGCGGTCTAAGGGCCACGATCACGGCTAGTCAAGATTAGTTTAGCCACCACAATCACATATATCTTATTGCAGCTGTGATAACCTCGATCACAAGTTAGTAGGATTTTTGCCCAGGGCAGTTTTGTGATTTTACTCAGTCGAACCCAATTCTTTTTAAAGTCTAAAAACCTTTTCTATTTTAGGCATTCTAGAAATTGGGAATATTTTTGAATTTAAAGTTTAAACCCTAAATTGGGAAAGAATTGTAATTTGATTTAGAGATTTTGAATTTAATATTTATGAAGAATGGATGCTTTGAACAATACCTATGGTATGTTTTTCTCTCTTTTCTTCATGAGTAGTTAAACTTTCATTGTCTTTGGATTATATTGAACTAAGCTGGAATTATGGGTGAGGTGTGATGTATTTGTGTATATGCTAGTTTGTTGATGATGGGTTTTGCTATTGCTTGGTTAAATTTGTTGGGATTTGTGAATGAAAGTCTCAAATACCCAAAATGAGTTTATGAGTGAAAACTCCAAACTCTTGAAAGATCAAACCATCATTGAAAGAGGAGTTTGGGTGAATTTTTCGAGCCCATATCATCCTTGAAAGAGGGATGTGGGTGACAAGATGATAGTAGGCAATTAATGAATATAGTTTGCTAAGTTTTTCTATCTTAGATATAAGAGAATTAAAAGTTGACTATATCTTGGGCATCTTCCTAGAAGTAGGGATGCCCAATTGAGGTACTGGGTGATTGAAATTTGACACACTTGTTAGGTACCCGAAAGGGTCAACGAGTGAAATTCTTGAGGTTTTGTTGACAAAATAGCATCAAGTATCTTAGCGCTAGCTTATCATATTATTGACAACTAGAATGTTCACTAAATCTTAATACGCCCATTCAAAACTTGCCCTTCGGTAGACATAATCCCAAAATTCTTCTCATATCACAATTGTTGACTTGAGTTGCTATTGACAAAACACGTGCCAAGCCAACCCCCCATTTTTATTCATGCATTTTGTTTTATTCATATTGCGCGTATCTTAGTAGTAGCATTTAACACACATAGAACTCAAATTTTAATTTTGTTCCTGGTGGATTCAACCTTAATAAAAGTTGAGCTACTGTCAATGACCGTTCTCTACCACTTTAGATGGTATAGGTGAGCGTTTTTAAAATGACGCCTTTGCTGGGGAGTGAAATTTTATTTTACTTGTGCGGTGTTTCGTGTTACTTTGGGTACACCCATAGTGGTTTGTATTTATTTTAGTTGTTATTGTTGTTTCTTTTCTGGGAGATTCTCATAGTATTCACCTAACCATAAGTGATAATGGGAGCATGACGGGTTTTTCGATGGCCCTTTTAATAATGAGGAGAAACTCAATGACGTTAGTCAATTAAGTGCCATCTGTATTCCACCTATTCAAGGGAACGATGTCTTTCATGTCACGAGCGCCATGTTGTATATTCTCCAAATACAGGGACTTTTTGGGGGACAAGCCTATGAAGACCCCAACTTGCACTTCAAGAACTTTATAGAAGTGTGTGCACCCTTTGACATTGCACACATTACCCAAGAGTCTATCCGGCTTTGTCTTTTCCTATTTTGTCTAACAGGAGAGGCGGTGTTGTGGCTTTGCTCTCTTTCGTCTGGATCCATCACCTCATGTGATAAATTCACCATGGTCTTCCTTGATTGGTCTTTCCCATCATCCAAAATACTTCAATTATAGGATGAGATCATGAACTTTATATTATTTAATGGGGAACCATTGTACGACGTATAGGAAAGATTCAATAGAAAACTCTTGCATTGTCCCAACCACGAGGTCTTGGAGAAGATGCTTCTCCAAATATTCTATTGGGCTCTTGACCCGCTTAATAAAGCCATGGTAGACAATACGGTGGGGAGCTCACTTGTAAAGTTGACTTATCATGTGGATTTAAATTTTCTTGATAAAGTTACCAAGCAAAATTGGGGGTGGTTTACCTGGGATGATGAGGTACAAAAAGGTTCTCCTACTGCCTCAGTAGTTGACAAGGAAAAAAGATAGATGAGGAGACAGAGGAGAATATGGAAAAATAATGACTCAATTAGAGCTTTTGACAAAACATGAAGAGGCCAAGAAGCTTGATGAGGAGATTCGGTATTTGGCCAATTATTTGGGGGGTTCCCGCCTCGCCTATCAAAGGAAAAGTGGAAACCAAGGTTAGAACAAAAGAGACAGAAATCATGAACTTGATTGGAGGGATACGGATTATGAGTATGATCGTTATGTGCCCCCTCATGATCGGGAAAAGGGTAAGAATTCTAACTCCATTGACCCCGACAAGTATAAAATGAAAGATATGCTAGTGAGGATTTTGATGAAAGTAGAGGGAACAGACAAAATGGTCCATGAATTAAAAGGTAATTTTTCACAACTCAACCAAATAACTGTATCCCACTCTACTTTGATTAAATAATTGGAGACTCAAATTGGTAAAATCTCCACTCAACTTAATGCTACGTGAAAGGAAGGCCTCCCTAGTGACATCATTGTAAACCCAAAAAATGAGGCCTAAGTGTTGGCTATTATCGCTAGGAGTGGTAAACCCCTCAGTGATCTTATGGTATATATCAAAAAGGAGCCCGATATGGAGAAAAATCCTATGAATAATTTAAAGAAATAGACTCCAATATCTCATGAAGGGAAGGACAAAAGGCCGGGGTTGAATGAAGAAGTTGATGGTAAAAAGGGTGATCCAAAGGTAGTTGATATGATGAAGTGAAAAGAGTTCCAAAGGCTACAATGATGGTTCCCCCTCCATTTCCTCAATGGCTAAAAATAAGGAGGATAATGCTAAATTCAAAACATTCATGGCTAAACTTTCCAACCTATCTATTAATATCCCATTGCTTGAGGCTATCCAAGATATCTCGGGGTATGCTAAGCTTATGAAAAAGTTGATGTCAAAGAAGAATATTGTTGAAGCTAATACCATTGAAGTCACCCATAGGTGTTGTGCCATCATGAGTAGAGAAATGGAAAAAAAATAAAGAAGACCCCGAGGCCTTTACCATTCCATGCACCATTGGAACACATAAGTTTTAAAAAGCTTTATGTGACTTTGGTACAAGTATTAATCTCATGCCTTTTGTGATATATAAGAGGCTTGGCTTGGGAATTTCTACTCCAATGTCAATGAGGCTTTTGATGGCAGACCGGTCTATCAAGAAACCAGTTGGTGTTGTATTTGACGTGTTTGTGAAAGAGGATAGATTCATTCTCCCGGTAGATTTTGTGATGCTAGATTGTGAAATGGACCAAGAGGTGCCTATCATTCTTTTTCGACCTTTTCTTATCACTGGTAGATCCATTGATGATTTGGAGCTTGGGGAAATGAGATTCATAGTTCATGATGGTGAAGTGTCCTTTAGGGTGTGCAAAACAAAGAAACAACCCATGGATCTTCAAGTGGTATCGGTGATCGATGTTGAAAATGAGAAAGTGAATGAGGGTTCCCTTAAGGACCCAACTTGATAAAGAAGAAAGACATCGTGCCACGATGATAGCTAAGGCGCTTTGTGATAGAAAACCCACTAATGCCACAAAAGTGGCTCATATCCTTTGTTTTTAATTTCGTAAAGTAGATTTTAATTTTTCCATTTGATTAATTCAATAATTTGTACCACTATACAGTGTGTTGAATGTGTTTGAGAAAGGGAAAGTATTAAATCTGTGCATGATGAACTGAATAGGTAAAAATGGGTCAAATTGAGCAATGAGCTGAACAGGGAAAAATAGGGGAGAAGAAATACTCTCTATACCGTGATCGCAGACCTTTTGTCGAGATCCCAGCCACCCATATGTCTGAGACCGGGATCAAGATAGGATAAAAGACAATTGGACTCCCCATTTTCCTCACTTTCCTTTCTTAAAACTTTTTTTTCAATTTTCACTCTCTCTTGAGCACCTTTGTGGCATTCAAAAGCATCAAAGCATCCCTCTTGCATCATTACCTCTATTAAGTGTTTTGAATTAATGTTTTGAAAGTGAAAAATAGGCCATAGTATGCATGTTATAGGGAAGGCCTAAATCTATATTTTCCTTGTTAAATATGTGTTGTAGTGAACTTGTGTGGTTGTTGCTGCTAGAATAAGGTGTGCACACGTGAGGGGAATTCTTGAGTACCCAAAAATATGTGTGAAATTGAGTGAAGTAAAGTGTGCATACCACATGCTTGATTAAATGACCAAACAAGTTATAACTAATTGTTTTTACATTTTAAAGGAATAATCGAGTACCTAGTAACCATGTTCAATGCTTTCAAAGTAAACTCGTGTGGTAGAACATGTTTTGGCCTAAAATCTAAATTTTTATACAATGGAAATTTTGGCTTGAAACCGGTCTCAGGTACCGCGATCGCGGCACCATATCCCGCGATCGCGCTAATTGAGGCTAATTTTCTTCATTAGCCACAAATTTTACACTTTAAATTTTTGTCTAAACACCACCAAGTAACCTTCCCATGAGATTTAGTGAACATCATTACATAGTTTGTTCATGTATATATCAATGATTAATATAGGTTTACTGTTCTCATGCTTTTAAGGATCATATCATAGAAGAATATGACCAAGTCCGATTCATGGCACGCGAGTGCCACACTCTTAACTATGGGGATCTTTTAAGGACAAAGCTGCTTTAGGAGAGAGGAATATGCTTGGAGAATGTACCAAAAAATCTTTCATTATTTCATAACAAGATTGTGTCCATGGGGTGGTGATGCTTCGCCCTGGATCTTTGTAAGGAGAATGAGCATTGGGTCTGATAATTCCTTGCTAACCTTTGCGTAGTATCCTTATCAGACCCATCCAGCATGACAATCAGGATCTGGGGAAGGGTGATAAACTTTGGTACGAAGAAAATTAAATATCTATATGGGCTCCCAAATGCAAACATGGCCAACTTTAAGGAAAAAGGTGTGAGCCGGGAAGTTGATTGGCCGAGAGATTGTGCCCGGTCAAAGAGGTCTCTTGGGCGATGAAAAAAAGAAATATATCCACGAATGACTTCATCGTCGAGGCCCAGATTTGGCTAAATATCATTTGTAGCCAGGTCTCCCATTGCACCCATATGACAATGGTTCTTGATATGTGGGCTAGGATGGTGGCTTACATTTTAGACGATATCCATTTAAATATCAGTCGAATTGTGATATCTGAGATAAAATATTTCAAGAGATAACATGGTACGTACCTCTCTTTCCCTTCTTTGATTATAGAGTTATTTAGGTGAGTAGGAGTTGAGGAGTACCTCGGAGATACTTGGGTGCACCTCAGTACCTCCATCTACTCTATAAAAATTAGAGGTGAGGGAACATTTGGTAAGACAAAAAAAAGATCGATTTGGGTAAATCAACATGTTAGGATATAGAGTCTTGTAGGAAATTCTCAACCAACCCCTTTGATGATATGTCTGATGATATGAGAGCTATTAGGGAGCTTGTGTCAGTATTGCCCCAAGGTTCGAGAGAGCCCTCTACCACCCGCCACTCATACGTGTCCCGAGATGACTATGATAAGTATTAGGAGTATCAAAAAAAGCAGGTAGCTACCATTTATAGGCTTAAGAGAGCCTACTAATCCTTGGTGGAGTCGCACCGAGAGCTTTGAGCTTCACATGGGAAGATGGTCAAAAGGGAGAAGAAGAGAGACAAATTCTTGAGCAAGATATGGAAGGGATTAAATGGCCTTTGGAAGGTCCTAAAACACCGAGATAGACTACCTTTCTCCCGAGTTGAGAGTGATGATGAGGCCCCAACCGGCTGCTTAAATCCTGAGGATACAGTGGTGATGCGAAGTCTAGGAGCAAGAGCAACTCTTGATGCAGTTTTAGGGAGCACCCTTATCCCTTCTCATGCTTTATTGTTTTTGTACTGAGGACACTACAAGCTTTTAGTTGGGGGCACCCGTCTCTCTGTATTTATTTATTTGGTCCTGTGTTATTGCCATTTCTAGGTATTTTGATGTTATTTTGGATGATTTCTATTTTTATTTTAGGTACTTTGATGGTGCCCATATTTGCATGGATTAGTCATTCTATTTTGTTTTTAGATTGTTGCTTTGTCTTGATTTTTCTTGTGATGATATCAGACGAGCTTTTCCCTATGATAGATTGAGTGGAGATATTCTTAAGGGAAAAATGTCATGATTAGGTTTTGAGCCATGGATGCAGGGGAAGTCTGAGTACCCGTGGCATCAAGGTTATAAATTTAAGGGAATTCTGAGTACATATGGCATTTTGAATTTGGGATCACACTTTTACCTATGGCAAGGTCCGAGTAGTCATATGGTTACCTGTACGAAAGCCAAAATATGAGACGAAGGCTTTAGTAGGTGCCATGATTAGAAAATTGTGCATGGTACAAATTCAAAGCAAACACCCCTCTCCATCTAAAATTTTTCAATAATGAAGGGCATGGACGTGAGCAACCTTGTAACAAAACTTTTTCTCCTTTTGTAACTGCAAAAATTTTAGCTTCTAAAAATTGGTAGATACACCATTTTTTTGTCTCTAGAGAAAGGGGCAATTGAGCTTCCTTGACAAATTTGCATGCCATGTGTGGTGAACTTGTTTGTCCAAAACTTGTTTGTCCAAATCTCAAGTGTACTTGTACCATCTAGAACTTGCCCCATTAGTCTCTGAAATCTAATTTTGATTGTACTTGGTTGGTGAGATAATCTTAGGCCATCTTTGTGACATTGGAAGTCACTTTAGCCTAAAAAGCCTATCCTTGCATAGTGTTATCCCTAGTCACTCACTTTGAGCCTTTGGACTTTTCTTTGACAAACACATTGCAAGCCGCGAGCCTTTCAATTTTGTATCCGTCTTTTGAACCCTACCCTCCTTGAACTTAAAATTGCAACTTGAGGCTAAAAGCCCATGTTGGGGGTGGAGAATATTGAAAGAGGTAACTTTGGACCACAAAATTATAAGTGAGTGCCATGGGGCTTAAGTAATGAGAACAAATGAATAAGAAAAAGAAAGGGTCCAACAAAGGAAAGAGAAGCACAAAGGGTGTAAGAAAAAAATGAAAAGAAAATGGGTGAACCAAGGAAATAAAAGTAGTCACATGTGTAAAGAGTGAAAATAAAAAGAAGTGGCCAATGATAGAAATTGGGGTAGAACAGTGTGATGTAGATGTTCAAGGAGGGTATAGCCATGTTTCTCCTAAATAATATCCTACCCTACCCCAAGCCTACACTACAAGCTTAAAAAGCCTTTTGAGATCACCAACTAAGTCTATTATTGTAGTGACAATTAAAAACAGGGGCAAGCTATGGTATTGTATATGTTCGCATCGAGATTCCTTATAAGAGAGAGAGTTTTGCAATTAAATTCCTTGTTGCCTACTTGATGAATTTGGTGTGTGGAATTTTTCTTCTTGTGAGGAGGCATTTAAATAATTTGAGGTGGGTAATTTTGTCATCTCCCAAAAAATTAGGCAAAAGGAGTATAGTGTAGTTGAGGTCAAAGGTGAGTCACTTCTCGAGTACTAGTGATTGTTGCCTGGTTGCTCTTTAAAGTCTTTCACGCCATTAAAAATTTTATTTCATGTTGAGGGGTATTTTGCAAATAGTGTTGCCCATGTTTGATGAGCTATTTATGGTATTAACTAAGCTTGAAGTCATTATGATCATTGGGTCATGTAATTTGGGCATAAAATGCATAGTCTCGTGGAAAGAAGTAGTGTTTCTTGAGGAAAAACAAAACTTTAAGTTGGGGGTGTTGATGAGTGGTGAATTTACCACTCATTTGCACTCAACAATCGTGCATGCTACTATGAATTGAATGTATAATATAGACATATTTGTGATTAAATGCTCTAATTTCCATATTATTTGCATGTACACTGGTGATGAGATAGAAAGATGTGGATTTGAGCTAAATAGAGATCAAAAAGAGAGGAAAAGTGACAGCTGAAGACCCTATACTGACTAGGCTCAGTTACCACGATCACGGTCTGAGGGCCGCAATCGCGGCTAGGCAAGATTAGGTCAGCCACCGTGATCACGTAGATCTTATAGTAGTCGTGGTAGCCGCGATCGCAGCTTAGAGGGATTTTGTCCTAGGGTAGTTTTGTAATTTCACTCTGCCGAACCTAATTTCTTTTAAAGGCTAAAACCTTTTCTCATTTGGGCATTCTAGAAATTGGGAACATTTTTGAATTTGAAGTTTAAACCCTAAATTAGGCAAGAATTGTAATTTGATTTGGAGAGTTTGAATTTAGTATTTGTGAAGAATGGGTGCTTTGAACAATCCCTATGGTATATTTTTCTCTCTTTTCTTAATGAGTAGCTACACTTTCATTGTCTTGGGATTATGTTAAACTAAGGTGCAATTATGTGTGGGTTCTGATGTATTTGTGTATATGCAAATTTGTTGATGATGGGTTTTGCTATTGCTGGGTTAAATTAGTTGGGATTTGTGGGTGAAAGACTTAAATACCCAAATGGGTTTGGAGGTGAAAACTCCAAACTCTTAAAAGCTCAAACCATTATTGAAAGAGGGGTTTGGGTGAACTTTTGTAACCCATATCATCTTTGAAAGAGGGATCTGGGTGACAAGGCGATAGTAGGAAATTAATAGATGTAGTTTGCTAATTTTCGCTATGTTAGATATAACGGTGATTAAGAAATTGACTATCTTGGGCATCTTTCGATAAATAGAGATGGCCAATTGAGGTAATGGGTGGTTGAAATTTGACACACTTGTAAGGTACCTGAAAGGGTCAACAAGTGAAATTCTTGAGGTTTTGTTGAAAACTAGCCTCAAGGATCTTAGACCTGGCCTACCATAGTATTGATAACTAGAATGTACACTAAATGTTTATTCACCTATGCATAACTTGCCCTTAGGTAGACATAATCTCAAGATTCTTCTCATATCGAATTTAAATCACAATTGTTGTTCACTTTGTTGACTTGATTTGCTATTGACAAAATACGTGCCACCCCCTCCTCCATTTTTATTCATGCATTTTGTTTTGACCATATTGTGGGTAGCTTATTAGTAGCATTTAACACCCATAGGACTAGAATTCTAATTTCGCTCCTCGTGGATTCGACCTCAACAAAAGTTAAGCTATTGAAAATGATAATCCTCTACTACTTTAGATGGTATAGGTGAGGGTTATAACAGATCAACCATAATACCATTCGTGGTCACCACATAAACCAAGAAAGAAACTGACTGCAACCAAAACTCACACTTGGAGAACTTAACATACAACTTATCATACCTCAATTTCAGAAACACAATCCTCAAATATTTCTCATAGTGTACCTCACTTTTGGAATAAATCAAGATATCATCTATAAATACAATGAGAAAAACATCGAGATACGATCAAAATATCCAATTGTTTAACTCCATGAACACAATTGGGGCATTGGTTAACCCAAAAGAAATGCCCAAGAACTCATAATGACCGTACCAAGTTCGAAAAGCTATCTTCAGGATATCAAAAGCTCTAATCCTCAACTAGTGATACCTAGATTTCACATCAATCTTTGAAAACACCGAAGCACCTTAAAGTTGATGGAATAAATCATCAATATGAGAAGGAGGATACTTATTCTTAACTGTCACCTTGTTCAACTACCGATAATCAATACACAAATGCATAGACCTATCTTTATTCTTTACAAACAAAACAGGCGCACCCCAAGGTGATACACTAGATTAAATGAATCCCTTATCCAACAAATCTTACAACAGACCCTTCAATTTATTCAATTCTGTTGGGGTCATTCTATAAGGAAGAATAAAAATGTGTTTGGTTCCCGACTCAACATTAACAGGAAAGTCAACATCACAATCCAGAGGCGTACACAATCCAGAGGCGTACCAGGCAAATTCATAGGGAAAACATTCATGAACTCACGGACAATACAAGTAGAATCCAAAGAAAGAGGTAAAGCAACACTAGTATCACGAATATGAGCCAAATAAGATAAACACCCCCTCTTAACCAAATGACAAGTCTGAAGGAAAGATATAACTCTCTTGGGACCCGAATGAAGAACACCCTTTCGAGTTATCCTTGGCACCCCCAACGAAGGTAAGGAAACAATCTTAGCATAATAATATAGGATAATATAAAAATAAGGTAACCCATCCATACCTAAAATGACATCAAAATCTACTATATCTAAGAAAATTAGATCTACCCTAGCCTCATGCCCAACAAAAGTCACAACACAAGATTGATACACCCAATCCAGCACTAAAGAGTCTCGTATAGAGGTAGATACACAAATAGGCATGACAAGAGGCTCACTAGAAGAATCAAATATCAAAGAAAAATATGCAGACACATAGGAAAAAGTTGATTCCAGGTCTAATAACACAAACACATATCTAAAACAAACAAGAATGATACTTATGATAATAATGTCAGATACCTCTACCTTTGGTCTAGAGGGTATATCATAGCACTGTCCACGACCGCCACCTGATGAGTAGCCTCGTGAGCACCACCACGGGCACCACTACCTCTACCACACACACCTCTAGTAGAACTTTTACCTCTTATAATCGATATAAGAATAGCCCTAAATAAAAAATATGGACAATTCTTAGCTAAATGGCCAACTTTACCACACATATATCAACCTCTATGACCCGACTCAATAGTAGGAGGTACGACTAAGCTAGAACGACCACCCAAAGTTGCTGAAATAGAAGGCCCACTACCTAAACCCTGCAAGGCTACCTGGACTGGTTTACTATAATACCTATGAAAACCTCTAAAATCTCTACCTCAAGTAGTGTAACCTCTGAACTCGCCTTGATAGAGCACCCTCTTGGCGCCTCCCTGGTACCCTCAAAGAATAAACTCAGTCATTCTAGTATAATCTACTATAATCCAAAATAATGTTCCATATACTACCATAAGAGTCATGGCTAGGTAAAGAGATACATCCAACTTATTTTTGAACTTCCAAATCTTCTCAGAATTGGTATCAATACTGGCATACGAATATATAAACAAGGTACAAAAATATACCTTATACTCTATAATAGTCATAGAGCCCTGTTCCAAGTGATCAAACTCATATCTTAATTGATCCCTAAAATTGTACGACACAAACCTATCCAAAAAGACCTCAGCAAACTGATCCCAAGTCATCTTTGGGGAATTGAGAGATATGCAACTAACAAGTGACCTCTACCAATCCCTGGATGGATCTATGAATTAGTAAGTAGCATAAGTAGCCCCATGATTCAAGTGATCTAAAGTTATGCAATTTCTCATGACAATCAATAAAGAACTTATAGGCATCCTCGCCTACAACACCACTGAATCTAGGAGGACCCAAATAAGTGAGTCTCTCAAACTTTTTTTATCCTTAGAAGACATAACTATACTTACAATAATAAGATACATAGTAAATCTGGATGGCTGAGCTCCCAACCGAGAAGGTAACATAGAAGAAGGTTGAACTCCTTATAATAATCCTTCAGGTCATTTTCTATATGTACGCTTATTTTTGCCGCTAGATCTTTTTTATAGCTGTCCCAAGTTATTTGTCACATATTAGAACTAATAGTTTGGTTACTGGAAAATTCATTTGGTTCTTAGAGCCAATTCTCCATTTTGAAGTCTTCGTTGGTTCTAAATAGCCACCAGGTGAAAACTTCAGTAAAACGACCTCGTATGCAAATTTTGAATGCACTAGTAGCTTTGAAATATTAAATTTAGGATAGGTGGTCCTTTGGTTCATGGTTGAATACACTCGAGCTTATTTAGACCTATTGGTAAGAAAGTTAAGAAAATGAAATATGGGTATCAGACCCATATTTGGTCAAAACGACCTCAAATAGAAAATCCAATTATTCTATTAAGTTTGGAATGTTGAATTTGGTATGGTTACATGATTCATTTTCATATACGAGATTCCAAATGAATCTTAAGGGCTTGGTGGAGACTTGGAAATTTCCAAGTCTAATGCTGTCAACTGGTGCATCGCTATCGCAAGACAAAGGTCACAATTCCGATACTCTTGGTAGGCTAATACCGCAACAGTGTTTAGGTTGCTATTGTGTTTGGAACTGACAGTGTCAAGATGCTGCAATCCCAATCCTCGAGGTCATAATAGCTACTCTCAAGAACCCGAAGAGGGTATAAATTAACCCTTTTTGCCTGATTTTACTCATTCTTCACCCATTTTCTTAAGAGATAAAAAACCCAAAGACTGTGATATCTTAAAATTAATACTTGTGGGTGACTTTGGAGCTTGATTAACATTTATTTTCATGATTATATTTTGATTTAAAGTAAGAATTTACCCTTTTCATTGTGGATTTTATTGATTTCTTACTCAAAACCTCAAAACCTTGAGGCCTTGATTTTAGCCCCAACTTAGCATAAAGTTCACCCATTTTCGAAGGTAATGATTCCTTGAGCATGTAAAAATGTTGGGTTAGTTTTGAAAATGCGATTTTCATAAGTGGGACTCACATGGAGTTTTGTGTGATATTTGGACTCAAAGCACAATGGTGCAATATAGGTATAATTATTATCATATTGATGAGTAAAATATGTTTATGATAGCTTGACATCTTGAGGAGGCTTTTCGAAAGGAAAAAATGATGGTTTAGCAGATCGTTGAGATTTCTTCTATATCTAGGTAGACTAGGTTTATCCCTTGTTAAACTGAGCTATGTCATAGTATTCTTACGATATTGTATTAGATTTGGGATAGGTTTTAGGTATTGGATTGATGAAATGTAAGAATTGGGTTAGTTGGACCGTTTAGGCTATTTTGAAATCGTAGAGTTGAAACATTTGACTTGTTTCCTTGTGCCTTAGGTGAATTAGGCTTCATGTCTCATGTTTAGCATGAGAATACCTTAGATCACTCAAGTTAGATAAAAGTGCTTTAGACACCCATGCTTAGGGTAAGATTGGCTTTAGTTTCTTATAGTAAAGGAGGTTGCCTTAGTTACTATTTTGGCTTAACTATTATGTTTGGGAAGAACCTTTATCTTAGGGCTAATTGTGACTTGCTATACATCTGATGGATTTAGACACCTTAGACCAGTCTAGGATAGAATTTGCTTTAGATTATATTTTGGGGATTTAGAAGTGGGCTCTTCGACCTACCTTAAGTCAGATTGATGATTAGTTCTCTTGAAACTCTTATATGCTTATTAAATGCCTAGAGAATGCCTTTTTGAGGCAATATTGAGGAACATTGCCTCTTCATGATTATGGTAAGGATGACATTGGAAGTAATGTTCATAGACTACTGAATTAGATTATTTCTTATGCTATGATGAGATATGGATTGTGTTGTGACAAGCTATTGGTTATGCCATGTATAAACTATCTATTAAGATAATGATAAGCCTTTGGCTATGCTGTTGTTAAGTTATTGCCTATGTTATTACTTATGATTATGTTCATACTAAGCAATTATGCTAGTAATGATGCTAGAAAATATTCTCATTGATGATGCTAGCAATTGTCTTATTAATTATGTTAGAAATCATAATGCTTGATTATATTAGCACTTATGACATTGATTATAGCTGGTTCAATTTTAGAAGATGATGTTGATATTGATTATACTTGATTTAATTGTTGAAGATGATGTTGATATTGATTATACCTAGTTCAATTTTAAAATATAATGTTGATATTGATTATACCATATTTAATTTCAGAAGATGATGCTTATATTGATTATACCCGATTAAATTTTAAAAGATGATGATGATGTTGATTATACCTGATTCAATTTTGAAGGATGATTATGATGATATATTAATACTCGGCAAGGCTGTAGGATGATTGTGATGATATATTAATACCCGAAAAGGTTAGAGGATGATTATGATAATGCATTGATACCCAAGCAAGGTTGGAGGGTGACTATGCTAATGTACCTATTTGTACATCTACCGATTCGAGTCTGCCTATTTATTATGATATGATTATTAGATATATGTATATATATTTATATATAAATTGGGTATGATGTCGATATTAGGGATGCTGGTTATAGCCCAAAAGTGATAAATCATTATAAATAAAAAAAGATAGTGGTGGATATTATTTAAGTGACTAACAATGACTAGTTGATAAATGAGCATTAGTTGTTAAAGGATGGATAAAGATAAATAATGTTGTTTAAGTAATTAATGATGACTAGAGGTTATATGATGACTAGTAATCAAATGAATTAGTTAATAAAAGATGGTTAGCTAATAAGTGGTGACTAGTGAGCAATGATGATAAGGTTGTCAAATGATGATAATATATTATAGAATGTGGGTACATTGTCAAATACCGATAAATTATGGAATGATGGTTAAATAACGAGTTGGCTATTTATAAGAGATGAATTGTTGCTTTATTCTATCTTTGAGTGTACACTCTAGGTGTATGGGAGTCTATGATGAGTTATTTACTTTTCTGCACTAATTGGCGTATAAGAGTCAATTTTGTAGCTTGTAATTGCTTGTGTGATGTCTTGTGATGCATTATTATTTTGATTTATTTACTTATATTGCACGATAATATTGGCATGTGTTGATGCCTTGTGTTATATTATTATTCCGGTTAAATTACTTATTATGTACAACGGTACTGGAGATGATTCAGGTTCATCTTTATACTTGACTTAGTTATGATATCTTACATTTTGTCATAACTTATATCATAATTTAGCTCAGCCTGCCCATAATGCCTGTCGAACATCCACACTCGAAACCAGAGGAACACTATAGGTAGACTCTAATACAGATGGAGGTACAGTACTCAAAGCTAGAGGAACACCAGGTGAACTCAAAGGAAAACCCTCAAAACAGGTCAGCAAACGAATCAATAACCCCTGAAAGATTGGGGTAGAATAACTTTGTGGGATTGAAGTAGACCCCATATTTCTAGCATGCTCAACCCGAGGCTCAGGGTAGAGCCCCCTAGTACTACTTCTTGATGGGTCAGATCTCCATGACCGTCCACTACCTTGAGCTCATTTATGACTCGTACCTTACCCTCTAGACTGAACTCTCTCCTTAAATGATGGATCTGTATCTCTAGCCTTACAGGATCTAGTCCTTACCATCTGTATAGAAAAGAGTAAAATACTATTTATAACACAAGTTACAAAAGATCCACATGATATAGAATAAAATAATGAAAGTTTCTTACAGATATCTTATAGCCTCTCAAAGATAGATACAGACGTTTACATTCTGATTTTTGAAACTCTACTAGACACCCTGTTCTTACACTCTAAGACCAATGAAACCTGGCTGCTCTGATACCAATTTGTCACGACCCAAAAATCAAGGGTCATGATAGTACTTGTCGTAATAGGCCTTGAAAAGTAAGGCTATCATCCAAACTGATATGAAATGAAAGATAACCCAATACCCAAGACAAGGCTTTTAGAGAAAAGCCGAACCACACAAATATGATGATAGTGGAAGTACATAATGAAAGATACCTTATAATATTCCAAAATTCAGTGTCACAGTATAGAACTATTAAATATTTCTCGAATGTCAAAAGATGCAATAGTAGTCCGAATAAGACATTAGCTAGATAAGAAGTAGTAGGTCAACTTCGGAAGCATAGATCGACTGCTACCTCAAAATACTACAGATACTGCCTGAATCAGCTATCGTTCGATGCACTCGTACCTGGATCTACATCAGAAGGGCACAGTAGGGGTGAGTATGGTCTACTTGAACTCAATAGGTATCATAGGCCGACTGGGCAAAGTAGAAAGTAAAACATATAAAATACACACTATAGGCACCTTACTTGCAATGAGAAAATATCCCAAATGATAGCTCACACTCTTTCCACTAATAGTTCGACAATATACATTATACCATACAAAAATATGAGAAATAAGCACAAATATAGACGTATTCCAAATAAAAGTATAAGAAAGAAGTACAAATAGACAAATATCATATCAAGGACAATAATACAACACAGAATGAGCACAACATATGAGATGCAATGAAGATGATGATGATAATGATAATGATGTGATGAAGATGTGATGCTTGAGGTTGTCAAACAACCTACATATACATCTACTGAGTTGTGATCTCGAGGTAGGACCCATGGGGGTTCATCAACCCATATGCAATCCAATATCCAATACCAATATTCATGACACCTCCCAACACATTCCTTGGCAGAGGGTCTATAAAGATGTCACAAGCCAGTGTTTCCAGTATTCCTATAGTGGTACCAATATTTCACAAGTGTATATAATATAAGGATAAAATGCTCACAACCGATCAGAATGAGAATTTCTAAAGCCAACCATTATACCAACTAATATGAGCAATAATCCACTCAATATGCCAACAATCCATGAATTCAATGTAATCATATACCAATAGAGTGAAATACACAACAGTGTGCCATTGATATCACATAAATTTTAATTTAGGCTTTCTCATCAAAATAGATACAAATATACATACATAAGGCCAACAACATCATATAAGACCCCACATAGTCGCATCTAGCACCTAGTGTCTCAAACCACCAAATAACACAACATATATCTCCACATGGGCACAAAACAATAATAATTCCATTTCTATGAGATATGATTTTATACCAATATAACTACCCAGCACAGTCTGAAGAAAGTTAAGTCATAAGCTATCTCAAATACTAAAATAAAAAATAGACAAGCCTTCAACACTGAGCTTTCGCCTTAAGAACGTATCCAGAACCAACTAAAATACATAAATATAAAATTTATGCATCAAAATAAAGCCAGCGATATTCATATTGCTCATTTTTGAGTTGGGATCAAAATGGATCCCCGAAACGGGTTTAAAAAAAAGGCTAAAACTAGATTTTTGGTCCAAAAATATATTTTTTCCTATTAAAGGAATTTATCGAATAAAATTTAAGGTAAAACGGGTTTAAATTGGGGTTTCAATCAAAGAATTATCAAGTTTAGGCCTTTCGAGCCAAAATCCCCAAATACTCCTTTTGAATTCAAGCATTAAAAGAATTTAAATGACACGAACCAAATAAAAATAATTGAAATAGAGATTTGAAGCTTACCCAAACTTAAAATAGAAGAATTTACCCAAAAACTCAAAACCCTAAACTCCAAGTCTCAAAAATGATAAAAAATTATGAAAATGGGGATATAATCCACCCAGGCATCACCTAAGCGACAATCGGGTCGCTTAAGTGGCCATTGCTTAAGCGACCAAGTGTCGCTTATGTGATGCCCGCCTTGTCGCGTAACCGATATGGCTGTCGCTTAACCGACAGACGCCTGACCAATGAGGGAGTTGCTTAAGCGATGCCCCCAGTTGGCTGCCAGGTTGCTTAGGTGATCAAAGAGTTGCCTAAGTGGTGCAACAGCTGGAGACTTGGTGAATTTCAAGTCTCCTTGGAACCCTTGTGATTCATCCAAAATCTTGAGACACAAAAGAACTGTGCTACTAAACTAAATTCAATGATCCGGACTCAATGGCAACATCAAATTTTTGAAAAAAAAATATTATTTTCACTAAGTTGACCGCCAAAACGTAATTTAACAACTTTCCAAACTGAGGATCGAAATAAGATATAAAAACCTTAAAACCACACCAACCATGTTACCAACCTAAAATTGATGTTCCGAATTTGCTGGCATAGTCCGTTTTGCCATCCGATGCACTTATCAATAAATATTGTCTGAAGTCAACTATGAAGCCTTTATAGCCACAAAAATCCACAATCTCACATAAATCACACTGAAATATGTTAATAACAATGTCAATCATCCACACACCCTAAAAATATCACAATACAACCACGAAGAAGGGTAAAATGATCAAATCACATAAAAATAAATAATTTACATAAATCACCCAAAATCAGGCCATTACAAAAGAATACATGCACCAATAAATTGTAGGTAAGACCACATATTGAACTTTTAGAACAATTTATTTCAGTTTAAATCATTATCCACTTGGCCAACAATGAATCCGAAGGCTTAACGAACACGTGAGTATAAATTGACAATCATAATCAGTAGTCAACTATTAGTTTAAAGCCCTACCAAAAAAGGTGTATATTAATTAGAATATCTAGCCAACCAAGTCTTTCACATTGTTGTTAACACTTTTATAAGAATTTAATAGTATCATTTAAAAAAAATTATAATTGAAAGAAAAAGAAGATAAATGGATGTCAACAACGATATGGGTAGTAGAGTAGTGACTGTTTAAAGATATTGTAACAAAGAAAAGTACACAAATCTATTCTAATATGAAAAGTAAGATTTAATACCTTAAATAACTTTAGAAAAAAGTATATTTTGTAGATTTTCTTGTGAATATATTCACACTTGATTGTACCAGTGGCAAAGAGCAACATTCATATTTTTTCCTGCCTGAGGGTGAACATGAATAGATATTGTCCTTTTCCTCTTTGAACAAAACCATCTACCACATTTTTAGTGATTGCCATTATTCAGTCGGATCTAATAAATTTTCCTTCATAATAACGAGTATAATATTTGTTACACAGTCAATCTTTGCCTATCAATGAAAGTTGAAATGTCTGTAAACAATTCTTCTGAAATATTAACATTTTCTTCTGAAATATTAACATTTTGGTGGTTGTTAATAGTGCCACTTGTTTTTCGGCTGATACAATCAACTCAAAATATGTAACTACCACTAAATTTTGGGATGCCTTCATCCTCGTCTTTTTCTTTCTTCATTCCATAATTAGTGTAGAATTTGGCATGCAAGAATTGATTTTTTTTCAATAATTAGATATATCCTAAAGTTGAAAGTGGAAAGCTTTAGATCTACAAGTAGCACGTTACATGAATTCAAATTACCTATTGAATACAGTGTCAGGATTTTCAGTAAGGGGTTCACAAGTTAACATACGAACTAATTGAAGGGGGTTCAACATATACTATATATACATAAAAAATAATTTAAACCATGTAAATATAGTATAATTTTTCGTCGAATGGGGTTCGAATGAACCCCTGTGAAGGGTAGATACGCCCCTGATTGAATATACCAAAATTATATATACGTCCTATTTAAGAACAAAAAAATGATCTGTTGAAGGTGACACTTTACTCTCTTAGATCTTCGTTAGATTCTATATGCGTTGGAATAGTTGAAACATGAAGAGGATTATTTACAGATTGGCCACATTTGAATTTAAGTCCTTTTAATTGTTAGGTATAAAAATTGAGAAGTCTCAAAATAAAATGGTTGAAATATTTTCAGATCATCAACATAGGCTGCTAACCCGTATCTTACTCTTCAACTTAACTAATTTCTATTTTAATCATGATATTATAAGAATTGTCAAGTCAACATTTATTTTTTTCTTTTTCTTTTTAATTTGTAATAGAAAGGCTTTACTAGATTCACGAGAAACACAAAAATAATTTAATGTACATGATAACAGACATTAGTGTATTCCATTTATCTAATTATCTTCATTATAACTATAATAATAGATCTATCAACATATCTATGGAAAAAGTCTATTCTCAGGATATAGATATTAATCCCGATATCAGAACTTATACACAACTTAACATAGGATATCATCATTTTAATTTTAAAATATTTTTATATGAAGTCGCTTTCATTTCTCCTTTACAGGATCTCTTAGGCAGGGGTAAGCCACTCAGCCTACCAGACCATATAATAATATCGGATTAAGCCTAAGTCGGAAGACCCAACCAAAGCACCAACCAAAATAGAAAAGAATCTTAAGTAGTTTTATGACTGTATGGACTCTTTTACCCAAACATGGGGTCTGTCAGAGATTTAATAACCTTATGTTGAACCTGTGTGTCTAGAAGTTCTAATTGTGCGAAAATTCGCCCTTTTCTCAACAATACGGGCTAGAGAAGCACAACTTACTAGACGGCGTCACAGAGAAAAGGTTAACATAAGTGTATTGAACTCGACTGTACCTCCATTTTGGAACCAAGTCAAGAAATTAAAAAGATTCTTTTATATTTTGATAGAGTCGGGAGCTTTCATAGTTAACATGTCAGTGAAGTTAGATCTTCAACATAGATATAAGAAAATATTTTAGCCGGACATAGTCACGGCTGGACTATAGTAGAAGTTTAAGTAAATGAATATAAGTAGTAAAGAGATATGTACCTGACTAGCCGGGAACCAAACTGAAATAGTAGTAAACAAGTAGCTTCTTCTTTATTTAATTCTTGAATATATTACAAAGAGAGAGAGTGAGAGAGTTTTTGAAAAATAAAAGGAGAGAATTTCTGAACTCCTGCCTCTTCTCAAGAATGAGGCGCCTATAAATAATAAAAAAGAGAATCTTGCACAGTAATAGATGGGTCCCTGTGCACAGTGATTTTACTATTACAAAGAGGAAATTATTACAGTTATATCTTATCCATCAGTTATGTGTTGTCTTTTCCTTTCCATTTCTTGATGAATGCTTCAGCTTTTTCAATTTCTTCTTCTTCTATCAGAATTTCCGGAGGTTGTGAATCAGTAATATCTTCAGTATTTGTTTCGGTACTATTCATTGATATGTCTAAATTTTGCTCAACAGTTTGAAGTAATTTATCTCTGACCTCTGATAAATATTCTTCTATCATTTGCATTTTATTGCCGCCATGTGCAGATATTCTTCGGGAAACATAGTTAAGACTCTTTTCTTCCACCAAAATTAATTTTTTGGGAGTTTTTTCATATTCAGCAATTTTCTTGACTATTTCCTCCCGTTGGTCATGACCATAGGTGAGTTTAGTCTCTGGATCTTTCCGAAGCAATTTGTCCCAGAAATTACAATAAAATGTTCGGTATAAGGCAGAAATTTGTTGAGTTTCATAGCCTATTTCTATGGACCAACGATGGATCCAAGGGATAGAGAATTCTATATAGAAATACATCTAATCAATAGTATCGATTTTACAAATATGATCTGAAAGATATAATTCGATTAAGAAAGGAGAGGACTTTTTCCATGAGTAATATAAAGAAGAATATTCTGGAGGTAATATTTTGACCGTAGGTCCATGTTGAGACCACCATTGAATAAACCAGTTTGGGATAAGTTTTTCAAATACTTTAGCACAAATTTTTATGAACCAAGTGTGTTTGTGCTTATAATTATTATAATATAATACTTGAGAAAAGACTTTAATATAATCCCAGTAAGTGAAATTGGCAAGTGTTTGACCCATTGGTCCCATTGGCATAGATCGTTGAGTCATTGACGAAATTTTCCATTCTTCAATAGGAATAAGTTTTTTAATTACCATTTTGGAGTATCCATGAACTCCAGCGGTAGTTTCTCCAAGGGGGTTGTGATCAAAGGTTGCACTGAAGGTTGGCAGTAAGATAATTTTTGAGTAGTAATTTTAAAATATTTTTATATGAAGTCGCTTTCATTTCCCCTTTATAATACATCGAATCAGTAAATTATTTTATTATACTCTATTTGTGGAGTCAACCGCTTATAGATGTTTTGCCTTGAGAGTAGGTTAAAAGTTAATCTATTGATCTTTTTGTCACCGATGTCCATATTTTTGAAATCAACCTTCGATCCAAATTGTAGACAAATCACCCATAAGACTTTAGACAATCATAATTAAAGTACAACAAAAATAGTTAGACGTATTATGAAGGGACAATAACCACTACTCCATATAGAAATATTTCAAAATATGAGTATCCTACTGTAAGTTGCTTATAAGATCTAACATTGAAATTTTAGTCAAATCAAGGAAACTATTGTTTCATATATACGCTAATGATAAATCTATTATTGTGATTATCATAAAAATAATTAGATAAGTGCAATATCCATTTAATATATGTTATTAGATTTATTAAATTTCTTTTCTATTCTAGTGAATCTAATGAAAAGTTTCTTAACAGAAATTTGGAAAAAAATCTTACTTGATAATTCTTATTATATTACGAGTAAGTAGAATTAATTAAGTGGAGGAGTTTGCGAAGCCTGTGAAAGACCCATGTTGATAAAAGAGATTCTTCCAAGTCTTTGACTAGCAATAAAAAGGATTGAAAACATATATATTTTAAAAGTGGCTTGTTCTTGTGATTCTCCTACATTCTGCAATAAGTCAAACGCACACCGAATTCAAATAAGATCTAAAAAAGTAAAGCAACATAATTAATTAATTGTTCCATTTCTTGTTTTTGAATAGAGACAATTTTCATACATGCGTTAATGAGCAGTTTGAATTCATATTTCATTCTACTTCAAGATTTAACGTACTTTCATCTCTATAATATATCAGATTAGGGTAAAAAACATAATTCTTGCACATCAGAATTCACGTAAAATTAAGGGATGAAAAACAGAAATATGAAGACATCATCACAAAAGATTTGATACAAGTACCTTGGTAGTTAATTTTCTTGAATATCACAACAACAACAACAACAGAAAGACAAGCAAATTCATCATGCACCACTCAAATGTTGATAGTTTTAACAGATTTAGAATACTTATTCATAAACATCTCCATTTTCATTAATAGAAAAAGGTTAATTCTCTGAAAAAATGTTATACTAGTTAATGTAAATAAAGATTTACAAAGTCAAACTGAATAATGAACAATATCACAGGTGTTGTAGATGAAATTGTTCAGAGTTGGAAGAGATACATAGAGATAGATAGATGTTCACCCTTAGACCAAAAAGGAAAAAAAAAAAAATGTTCCCCTTTTCTGTTAGTATAATTAAGTGTGAATAAATTTTCAAAATATTTTACAAAATATACTTTTAAAAGAAGTTTTGTTATGGGTTCCCTCCAAAATTTGTTGATATGGTGATGCATCATGCATCGTGTTACTACCACAACTTTTCAGTCAAAGTTAATGGAGGAGAATGTGGTTTTCTTAAGGAAGAAGGAGATTGAGACAAGGGGATCCAATTTCTCCATTACTTTTTATCATGGTAATGGAATAATTTTCTAAAATCTTGAAAAGAATAAGTGCATTACCAGATTTCAGGTATCATCCCATGTGCGAGGAACTACAACTCACTCATCTTATATTTGCAAATGATTTAATGATATTCTGTAAGGATACTAAATAGTCAGTTTACAGGGTTATGGAGGCTATAGGATGTTTTTTCATCAACTACTGTTTTATCTGCAAACAATGAGAAATCTAATATTTTCTTAGCTGGTGCATTAGGAAAAAAAGTAAGAAGGAATTGCTTGATCTTACTGGATTTGCTGCAGAATCATTGCCTATAAGATACTTGGGTTTGCCCTTGTCTCACAAGAAGTGGTCTAAGGCCTCATTTGTTTTTATTTAATGGAGGTCTCTGAATGGTTCAAACTTCATTCCATTAAGTGCATTTTTTTTTTTTTAAAAGCCTCTTATTTTATCTGAAAACCTTTGAACATGTCAGATATGAAAAAGAGTCTGAATAGTATTCAGACTCTTTTTAAAACGTAATTATTTCCTCAAAACTCTCTCACTTTGTTATTTTTCTCTTTCTACGCTGTTTTTCACCCTCCCTCTTCACGTTACTCTCCCTCCCTCTTTTCACGTTTCTCTCTCTCTTCCTCTTCATGTTGCTTTTCTTCTCTTCAGGTATGATTCACCAAAACTTTTTATAAATATTTTAGTATTCAATTTGTGTAACCACTATTTGCTTTCAATGGCTTACTAGAATTCGTTGAAAATCACGTATATAGATGCATGGTTTTTGTGTTTGATTAGTTTAATTTTGTAATTTTTAATGATTTTGTGTGTTCTTCCATGTTTACTCATCTGAGTTTGTTTTTGTTTTGTCAAATTTAGCTTAATTTATGTGAAATAGTGGTGAAAATTCGTTGAAAATGGTGTTTGTAGATGCGTGATTTTTTATTGACATCCTTACAATATATTTGATCGTTATGAATGTCAAGTGACGATTTCGACTTGTCTTATAGAGTCTCATATGATGTTGATGTCTGCAGAGGAAAAAGAAAATTTGCCTTCAAATATGTGATATACATATATTAAAAAATTTACATCAAAATAAGTAATATACATTTATTAAAAAATTTGCATCTAAATAAGTAATATATGTTCTTGTTGCAGAAAAAATATATTAATGATGTGTCACATGATGTTTATTTGGATATGCTCCCAATTGACGACTATGAATCTTACATCATCCTATTACATGCCTAATGTATCTGATTTTTAAGCTAATACCTCTAACACTTCTTTAAGCTAATATTGTGTGATTTTGGGGGTATATCAAGCTTTGGTATCTCTTTATTTAAAAAAAAAAAACAGTCTTCTTTAGGCTTTAAAGATTTACATCTATGTGTTTTTAGTTTGCTTCCTGACTTAACAAATTTTATATCCTTTTGATGTTAGAGATATGATGAAATATTTAATGTATCTGGTTTTTGTGGTTCATCAGGAAGTCCCTGTGCATCATTATACTTCATCATCTATATCCGTCCTAATCATCTTGTTGTAATTCTTTGGGGGCTTCCAGGTTCTTTTTTCTTTTCCAAGAGATATCTCATTTAGTTATTTAGTTATCCGTTTGCTTTTAGTTGATATCTGATTATGACTATAAGTTGTGCTCAACAACAACAACAATATACTAAGTATATTCTCACAACGTCGAATTGGAAGCTTGTGCTCTTTGAATGAAAAATATTGACCCTTATATTACTTGATAAGGAGACTAAACTCTTTCCCCGACCTCTTAAATATAGACTCCTTTAGTTCTCCCAACCCCCCAGGAAAAAAAATGAAAGAAAAACTAAACCCATCTACTTGATTTTCAAAAGCACCCAAGGGTGAGGCCTACTTGTCAATGGAGTGGGTTGAGAAGCTGATATCTCTGGTTCAAATCCCAGTAGAGACAATCCCATTTATTCTAGCCTTGAGGCCCTGTCTGAGTTACATACATGGTATCTATTACTGGTGGGAGGTGGCAGGTGGCGGGTATCCCGTAGATTTAGTCGAGGTGATCAAAAGCTGGTCCAGACACCGTTGGTATAAAAAAAGGTAAAGAAAAAGTGAACCCTTCGTGTTATTAAGAAAATAAAGTTGAATTGTTTATTGTGTTGAGTCTGGTGGAGAAAGTTAATGTAATAGTTTTCTAATAAGATAATTAAAATAATAGGTAGAAGATATGACACAACCATAGGAGAGTTTCATGAATAAACAAATTAAGATGTAATATTGATTCTTCCAAGAAAAGACTAAAAACCATGAAATACAAAAAAACTTTCTTGAGCAATACATAATGAAAAGAACACTTCAATTGAGTTGAACAACTTATTACATTTGTCCTCTTTAAATGTTACTAGACTAAAAAATACAAAGAGAAAAATGAATTGAGGACAGAGAAATTTGACAACATTATCATTGACAATCAAATGATAATTTTAATATATAAAATTGTGTATTGTCATATTTTGTATGTATTGGTGGTATTAAATGCCAATTCATTCTCCGTTATCGTAGTTTTTATTTTCCTTTTCTCTATTTATGTAGTATGCTTTCTTTAAAAAAATGTAATACTATCCAACCATAAGTAAGAGTACCATTTACTTTGATTTACTGTATGTCATTTAGAAGACATATCGGCCTGCTCTGTTATATTGACTACAGATATACTGTTACTCTTTAGATATTGAAGATAGGTTGGTTTGATGTGGATATGTTTATTAGGTGTTTAGACTATATTTGGCTGAAGTTGAAAAAAAAAAAGAGCAGAGAATTCAAAGTATTTGGAATAACTTTAATAAATAACTTCATCTTTGGCTAATGCTCACTCAATTTTTTGTTAGCTCTGAATAACTTTATATCTGTAATGCACATATAGATATAGCTTAATAGCATATTTTGTACTACTCTTTTGATGATTATTAAATATTTGGTAGAATGAGAATTTTGAATTATGTATAGTATAATTTTTTCATATAATAACGCTAGGTTGGTTTAATTAGCTAATTTTTTCTTTCCCTTTTTAATAGATTAAGTGTTTATATGCATCGCTCGTGTTTATATTTGATAATGAAATTAGAATTTTATATTTCAGTTATGGAACGAACTAGTAACAGATTGATTTGGAGAATGGATGTTCTAAAAACTTTTTCAGAATCTTATATTCAAGAAGTATCATTGAATGGGAGATGTGAAAGTAATTTGAAAGATGAATTATGGGATAGAATTAAAGATGTCTTGCTCACTGCGCATAACTTTGTAGCTACACAAAAGAAGATGAAGAACCACTATGATTATATAAAGAAAAATATCAAGCTTGGTTGCCACTAACTAAAAAGACGGGCAATATTTATGATCCTACAACTAATACCATTCAAATGTCTAATAGTGAGTAGGAAGAGTATATAAAGGTTAATTCATTATATTTTTTCTCCTTTTATTTTACTATAAAGAGAGCAGTTTAAGGTGTATATAAAAATTATGACTTCTTATATTTGGATATAGGATCATCCAAAATCAAAGGTATTGAAGAGATCACCGCTAGCCTTTCCATAACTTTGTACAACACTCTTTGAGGGTTCTACTGCAACAGGCATTCATGGTCAGAGTTTAAGTTGTACAACTCCACGACCTGGTGTCCCTTCTGCATCTACTAATATATATCTTGATAATTTACAAGATCTAGTTGATGAAAAAGGTGATGAAGATTTTAACAATTTTTCATCTAAATCTTCAATTTCAATTGAAAAAAAAATTGAGAAAGAAAAGAAAAAAAACATCATCCCGATTGGAAATTGATGAGAAAATAAGTACCGCATTGAAATTATTAATAAACAAAAATAGTGCACCTGAAGTTGAGGAATATAAGAAAAAATTAGATGGACTTGGATGGGAAGATCCGTTGTACTCTGCAACTGTTAGTATACTCTGTGAAGGTGATAACTATCGAAAAGCATGGATGAAACTAACAAAGACTAATAAATTAGAGAATTGAGTTAAACTCATGGGGAAAAAATGGGTATTCTTTAATTTTATGAATTACTAGTATATTTATTAGACACAGAGATTTCTAGAAATCTAGTTTTTATATTTTTTTAGTTAATTTTTATAATAATTTTTGAAACTTTGTAATGCTATATATGATGCTTGTGAAACATGTTTGTTGGTGAACTATATTGGTTTTATTTTCGCTATGTTTGAGTATAAAATTTTTATATTGTGCATTATATTTTTTTATTTGTAGAACAGATTCGACATGGATATTGATGATCAAATATTATTGTTGATGAGCTTATATTGGGAAAGAAAATGTTATAGACTCACATATGATCGAAGAAATAAAGATTCAACATCATCTTTATCTGGTAAAAAATATACATTAGAATTATTGTCTGATTCTAATCGACAATGTATAGAATTGATGCGTATGTCACGTGATTCATATGTTCGGCTATGTCAACATTTTAGACAAAATGGATGCACTGATAGCAAATATATATCTGTCGAAGAAAAGATAGCAATGTTTTAACTATTATAGGACATAATGAGCGCTACATCGTTATTAAGAGAAGATTTCAGCATTCTTCACAAATGGTGCTCAAGTATTTTCATGAGGTTCTTGAGGCAATGATGAAATTTGTAAAAGAGATGATTGCACCTACAATATTTGATTTGAATATGAATATTCCTGATGCTCATAATAAGAGGTTGCGAAGAATATTTAAGGTACTATTTTTAAATTACTATTATAGAATTTTAGAAAAAAAAATTCATTATGTTGACACAAATGTATAAATTGACAGGGAGAAATAGGTGCACTAGATGGGACATTAGTACACGCTGTTGTTCCTGCTAACCAACAAATTATTTACAGAGGAAGAGGATAAGGTAAATGCTATCAGAATGTTCTAGCAATATGTAACTTTAATATAGTCTTCACTTATGTTTATGTTGGATGGGAAGGGGTAGCACATGATGCACGAGTTCTAACAGAAGTTGTATCTAATCTAGATAATGGCTTTCCATTTACTCCATCTAGTAAGTATTAAAGTTTAAATGATTAAAATAATTATTTAGCCTTTCAATATGATAAATTAACTTTTTTGTTTTAATGTTAGATAAATATTATCTATGTGATGTGGCATATTCAAATACTCGAGGATTTCTAGTACCGTATCGTAATGTTAGATATTGGCTAGGAGATTATCGCTGTATGCGTGCCATAACTAAGGAAAAAAAGTTTAATCATGCCCATGCACAACTTAGAAATGTTATTGAACGCTTGTATGGAGTACTGAAAGCAAGTTTTTCTATATTGGACAAGATGGCTCCATATCTTATCAATATCCAAAGAGATGTTGTTATTGCATGTTTTGCAGTTAATAATTTTATTAGAAAGGAACGCATCAATGATGAATTGTTTAATCAATTTGATACATCTCAAGTAATATTTGGTGAAGAAGGACAACAAGAAGAAACATTTGAGAAAACAAACAGACCTAGCTGGATAGTTGAAGATTCTCAGATAATGCACAATATGCGTGAGGAACTTGCATTCAAGTTAATGCATTGAAGTTGAAGCATTTAAGAGTTCAGTAATTTAGTTATTTTATTTTTTCATTAGTGGAATGTTAAAATTAGATGATTATTAATTAGTTATTCATTTAATATTTATGTATCTAAGTCAAAATTATATCTGACTAATTATTTTAGTTTGTTGGGTCAGTTTAATTGATAGATTACTTTATGTTAAATTTAATGTTTTATAATTATATCTTATTACAATAATTTTGAATTGATATATTTTTTTTAATAATTTAAATAGTTCAATCATTATATTTAACATAATATATTTATTTAAAATATTTTAATTATCACTCAAATAATAATTTTGGATGTTTAAGTTAATACTTTATCAAATATTTTTTTTTATATAATATAATATTTAATTACTTTTTAAATTTGAATTGCATACTTATTACGAATAAATATGTTATGTACTTCAGATGTTAAAAATCAAACAGTCTTAATCATTCAGTCTTCAGATCTAGAAACAACATCTTAATTATTCAGATATCTATTCAGATTCAGACGTCTTAATCTTAAAAAAAAATGAGGCCTAAGTTAGATTGTTATCAATTAAGCATGAAGATCACAAAGAAGCTAAGGAATGGATATTTGTCTTGTGTTGGAAGGTTATAGATAGTTAATTCAGTAATATTCCCATGTAGAGCATTTGTGAGTCTTTCTTTATTCTCCCTCAAAATGTGTTGAAGCCATTGGAGAAGAAGTGTAGATCATACTTATAGGGTGGAACTAATGAAAAAAAGGAAAGTGTGTCTTCTAGATTAGTACACTGTATGTTGCCCTAAAACTCAAGGAGGCCTGAACATCAAGAATTGTAGGTTGTGGAATGTGGTTGATGTGGGTAAATTAATTTGGTGGATGCTTTAGAGAAATGAGATTCTATAGGTGTAGCAGGTTCATAACATTTACATGAAATAAGAGAAGGATTTCAAACTCACATACCTCATAATGATAGTAGTTGGCATTGAAAACAACTACACAAAATCAAGTTAAGCATGAAGCCATGATTTCCCCAGAGAAATTGTACTCTTACAAGGAACAATGTCAATTCTATTTTCCTGAGTTATGAAGCTTTTTTAGGGGTAAGGCATGCCCTTCTAGAAGCTGACTTGATCTGAAACAAAATTATGATGCCAAAATTAAAGATTTTAGATGTGGATTGCTATGCAAGGAAAGTTGTCTAAAGAGCTATATTGATAAGAATGAGACTTAATTGTGATGCTGGAATTGTGTATTGTGTGATCAGATGCTACCTGATCAAACTACTGATCACATTTTCTTAGGTTGTAGCTTAGTTCTTCTGGAAAATGCTTTCTAATTGGATTAATGTTTGCACTCCAATTAGAGATGTTAGAAGTACCATTTACAACCTCAAATAGAAGCACCAGAAGATATTTAAAAGAGAGATAACTGTTGCGTGCTATGGTGCTATGCTTTTTAACATTTGGGAAGTAAGAAATGCAAAGATTTTTCAAGGTCATAGTGTCACTACTGAATTCTTGTTTCAACAAATCTGGTTTGTAATTATAGAGAGAGTTAAAACAAATAAAAATAATCCAGTAGTTCTAGAATATGTATTGGATTTATTGACAAGATTTGTACTTAGTTCTGGATTTTGGGGCTTAGGTTTACATTGGACCTTGAAGGGACTTTGCAACCAATTGTTCCTTAGGTGTATTTAATTTATTGGTTATGAAAATATTTATATTTTATTTCCAAAAAAAGAAGTTAAAAGGCTTCTAGATTTTCTTTCCATACTAAAATAGGTCACTTATTAATTATATTAGCATTTTAAGATTCTCTTTCATAATTTTCTTATTCTCTTTCATAATTTTCTTATTATAGTTTTCAATAGTCACTATTCTGCTACCTATATTGTTATAGACACTCATTCATCTTCTTTCTCATATAATTATAATTTTCTAAACTGATTTTGTCATGATTCAAAACCTAAATCATGATAGACCCCACCCTCCTCCCATGAAAGGTACGCTCATCTAACGATAATCATTAAGATACACGACAAATATGTAGATGTAATGATCCATTTTTTTTATTACTGAAATATCACTAAAATCATAAGAATCTTAATTTTCATAGGTGTTAAGGTTAATTCCTTGATATGAGAGTATATTGAATATGAATTAAGATCGTACAAAACCCCTAACATAAATTGAGTTGAAAACATCCTTATCAATTGTGCTTCAATATGAGTTTTTTCTAAGGTCAACTTCAAATAACCACTGCTCCTATAATAGAAAGAGTTACTTATCTATTGATATTCGGAGGATCAACTACCATGCCAGTATATTGCTTATCTATTGATATTCATAAAATTGAGCACTGTGCCGATACATGTTACTATCTACTGATATTTTGGAGGGTTGGGTACCATGTTGATATGATATATGAATGAAGCTGGTCCACTGTAGGTCATGACTATCTGGAAGATAAGTCTCTTTAGCACGTATGCATAAATTTGTGATGTTGAGAGAGGTTGATAATTAGAATAAAGTAATGTTGTTCTAAATTGTATGGTTGAGATAGATAATATATACTAAGGCTATGATTACGGTTTTTGTAGTTGTTTGTGAAGTAGTTGATACTCTTGTTGCGTATGTGGTTCGTCTATGGAATTATTGTCTATGTTTGTTGCACTTGTTAACTTTATAGAATTACTTTCTATTGTGAGGTTATGGCTGTGATTAAGAGTGGATGCCATTATCAAAATTGAGGTCATGATGACATCAATCCCAATCCAACACTAGTAGGTAAGACTAACTCCATAAGAGATATAATTATGTAAATAAGTAAGTGAAATATGCAACTTAAGATGAAAATCAAATCGATATAGTATGAAATCAACCCACAATCTCCCAAGCATGTAGTGTTATGAGTAGAAAGCTCTCTAAATATGGCATACTTTATGAAAACACATAGAATGTATCTCTGAATGTAAAATAAAGACATAAAATTAGATGAACTAGAGCATGAACTTTGGAACAAGGAGCTCACCTTGACTTTGAAATGATCAAACTACACACACTCATGATTCGTGGGTTGAACTTAAACTGGGATCTACACTAAAAGGGTACAAAAAGAAGGAGTGAGTATGGTCCACTTGTACTCAGTACGCCTAATAGGTCTACCAAGAAAATTAAATAACTAAACATATAAAGGAAACTATGTTCAATGCTTCTGTTTGAATATAGAAAAGTTCTCAATGGTGGCTCAACTTTATAGATCCTAAAAATATAAATAATATAAATAAAATAACAATATTAGAGTAACTACACAATAGATATACATAAAAGGGATACTAAATTACACAGTATTAATCAAATAAGAGAGATGTAAGGGATGCAGTGCAATAAAATGATAAGTATACACTTTTCTAATTTCCGATGAAAGCGGATTCTCTTTCCGTTCCTCTTCATCGAGAGGAAGAATCGCTATCTATCTATCCATATACGTATCAACAAATGTGGTTCCAGGGATTAATCGATTGCCCCGCCTTGTATTTACCTTCCAAGTATATGCTTCCAAGAGAGGACCCATGAGTGGTTCAAAACCTATATACTACCATAATCTCACCAATAAACCTTACTAGTAAATCCCTCGATTAAGGAATTTTAGAAAGTATCTCATTTCAATCAAAGTTACTGTTCCTCAGTGGTATCAGTTCCATGAATATAGATCAATGAATAAGTATACATGCTCATAACCAACTCAACAGTATACAATAAGTCAACTCAATAATGATATTAATAAGCTCAAGTCACCTCAAATCTCAATAAATCATGATACAAGCCATCTCATAGAAACACAATAAAATAAATTATGAAAGATATCAATAATATCAATACAAGTTCCCACACGAACATCATAATAATGATAAAGGATTAATAATGCTCAAACAAAATCAATACCATCCCTCTACAACAACACTTATTATGATCCCCCCATTGTGATTTTTGGATTTTTGTGTATTTTGGTCATTTTACCCTTCTCCATAGTTCTTTTTATTTCATTTATGAGTCATTGCGATATCTGGTATGGTTCCCAAAGCGTTAGAGAGTGTTTTGAGATTTTGAGTAGCCTTATAAGTTAATAGTTTTACTTTGGTTAATATGTGATTCGAGTATCAGATTGTGATTCTATCAGTTCCTCTACAATGTCAATTTTGGATTAGTAGCGAGGATTGTTTGAATTTTGATCCTTTATATTTGGTCTTCGATGAGAAACTAGTTAAATTTATCTTAAAGGGATCCAGATGTTAACTTGTTAAAAATAATCTATTTTTGTAAATCTAATGGTTCCATAAAGTTTGAAACTTTGAGATTAGCCTAGTAGCATATTTAGTTTATTTCTATAGAGTCCCAAACAAATCCCAAGGTTTCGTTCGGAGACATTTCTAGACTTGTACAATACTAATTTTGCTATTATCTGGTGCCTTTCTCTTTTTGCATTTGTGGGCTCTAGGTTGTGATAACAGGGAAGGAAAATATTATTCATCATGAACACAATGGTGGGATCATATTTGTAAGGGGTCACAATTTCTTTTTATCGTGAACGCGAGGTAGTAGCCACATTTGCAAAAGGATAGTAAATCCAAGTCTGGGTTGGTCTTTACCACGACCATGATGGTTTAGCCACGTTTGTAAAGGGATAATGGATCCAATTCTAGGTTAGTCTTTAGCAAGACCACAATGGTTTGGTTGCTTTCATGGGACTCAAGTTGGGTTGGTCATTTCATTATAACAAATTACACCTAGACAAAATTTAATTTCCTTTCTCATCCAAAATGTCATTTTCACTATTTTCAGACTTTGGGAGCTCGATTCTTGGCAATTTCAAAGAAAAATTTCATGAACTTTATATGGGTATAACTCTTAATTCATATTTTCATAATATTCAATTGATTCCACCTTTAAATCAACTTTAAAACAATATTTTCAAACATGAATTTTGGGGTTTTACTCGGTAAAGTTAGAAAATAGTTTTTTGATGATTTCAACCTTGATTTCAACTTGTATTTTTATAGGTTTTCATATTTAGGATCCTTGAGGTATGAGAATTCTAGTTTTACCCTTTTCCCCTGAGGTTTGATTTTTAAACTATTTTTTGAATTGAAATGCGATTACCTACTATGGGTATTGTTATCCTCCTTTTAACGATAGATTATGCTTTGATAGATTTGGTTCATTTTGAAGCAACATAATTGAAAGGCTCCATGTTGAAGGATCCAGGCTTGATATTTTACTTTTTGAAGTAGGTTTGACTTAACTTTCTTCATACTGGGCTGGGTAGTTAACCAATCATGTAAAGTATTTTATGGATTGGGGATTTCATCTTGAGATTCATATTTTAAGATAGTTATTTTATTATGTTTCCCATTATGGGGCCTATTTGAGTATTATTATTGACTTGAGAGATTATTATTGTTCTGATGCCTGAATAAGAGCCTATATGAATATTATATTTAATTTGAGCGGTGATTATTTTGTTAATATTTGAGTGAGGCTAGATATTGGTCTTATTTGAGCATTATTTGTCTTTATTCATTATCATGATGCCTGAGAGAGGGGCTTGGATTGATATTATTGATGTCTTACATGACTTTTTATTCTAGTGGTACCATGCGATGGCTTATATCATGAACTGTTGATATATTGAGGAGATTTTGAGATAATATATACTATTGTTGAATTGATTCATTGTCTACATATTGATTTGGTTAAGAATATGCATACTCATCCCATTCATTCATATTCATGAAAACTGGTGCCACTGATTTTGGAAAAAATGAAATACTTTATAAAACCCTTCACCAAGGATTCTGCTAATAAGTTTTATTGGGATTGTGAAAGTGTATAGGTTTTGAACCCTCCATGGGTCCTATCTTGAAATCTTATGCTCGAAAGGTATATACGAGGTCTATGTTGTGGCTTACTTCATCATCATCCTACTGAATTGCATTGCATTTCATCTTTTGTACTCTTATTTATGTGTTTGTTATCATGCATTTAGCCTTGTCTTATATATATTCATGTGTAGTTATTCTTATATAGATATTATACTTGTTGAATTGCTTGGAGATATAGTTTGAGCCATTTTTAGAAATTTTCAGTATGTAGGTGGAAGCGTGTTAATAATATTCATTACTTGTTTAGTTTTGTTCTTTACTCAGTCGGACTATGATAACTACTAAGTACAAGTAGACCGTACTCACTCTTGCTCTTTATGCCTTTTGGTGAAGATCCTAGTTTGGGCATGACCCATGGTATATGAGACGGGCAACAATTAAGGATAATCTGGAGGATGGTCAGCTCCTTGTTCGGTGATTGATTCTAGACTTCATGTTATTTCTCTTGTCTTTATTTTATAATTCGAAGATAGACTTATGTATTTTCATACTCCTTTCCATTATTTGTGTTCTTTACTTATGACATCATATTTTGGGGTTTGGAGTTATACATTGATCAATTTCAGATATTGTTATTTATCTATATTATAGACTAACTTTCTTATGTAGTCTCATATTAGATTTTATCCTTTCTTTTCTGCATTCATTATTTTACTTTGGGTGTTGGTCTTACTTGCCTAGGGTTAGGGTAGGGTAGATTTTATCATGACCTCAACTTTTAGGTTGTGACGCCCCTTTAAAAGCATCTTAATGATGATACTCTCAAGTCAATAATACAATTCTCATTAGCCCCTACGCGGTCAACATGATAAAATAATGATTTAAAAATATGAATACCATGATAAATCCCAAACTCATAGCATACGATATATGGATGGTTATTTACCTAGCCTGATCTGAAGAAAATCAAGACATAACCTACGTCAAAAGCCATAACACAAGTTTGAACCCTTAAAAATAAAGTCTTCTATTTTCAAACAACTTTAGAATGTTCCCAATCTATCAAAAATGGATTCTATATGAGATTATGAGTTTATTGATATCCATATTGACATACTTTGATTTGGTATCCAAAATTACTTCAAAAATTGACCCTAAACATAAAAAGGATAAAGCTAGAATTTTTAATATAGAATCATGTTACCCATATATTAAGGGCTATAAATATGAAAACCCATCAAAAAATAATATAAAATTGAGCTTCAAAAATTGAAAAATGTATTTTTCAATATAGCCTGCAAATTGCCTATCCTGAGATCCAAAAGCTCGAAATGGTGAAAATAAAGTTGGAATTGCAAAAATGATATATTGATATAATTTTATGAATAGTACCTCATGATCAAGACATATGCCATACGATTGAGAAGTTCAATGTTGTACGTATTAAATTTGGTCATCATAATCGTGAGAATGGGCCTCACGATAGCTATGAATAACCCAACCCGGATCACAACTGACTCTTTGCAATTGTAGTGACCCTTTTCATAATCATGATGAGTAATATGGTCTAGCATTACAACCATGACATGAGACCAGATGACCGTGATGAAGGACCAACTTCTGCACCAACAGTCATCTTATTCAAGAAATTATCCCAATTAAACCTTCGAGATTCGTTGGGGACCCTAAAATACACTAATTTTCTTAGGATAATTTTTATATTTCAAGCACAATGGAACTATCAAATTTCCTAAAAGATGTCTTTATCAATAAGTTACACCTCGAGAACCCCTTTATGCCTAGTTTCTCACCTAAAAACTCAAAACTCAAAATATATTCTCAAAACTATCCCAACCTAAGATTAACCCTAGTCATATCACGATACTTAGTACCATAAGTGATCCTAGTATAATATATGGTACTGACATAATGCATGAGCAGCTAATTAAAATATGTATATATGAGCTAAACTGACTGAACGGAAGCATAGTCATGGATCAATTGGTTCAATATATAACTATTAGAAAGTTTATTTACAATATTTATAATTTGAAAAGAAAGAGAAACTAAACGCTACAACTCTGACCAACTATTGATGAAGCCTCTACTAATACTGACTATAGGTAGCCGAGACATGACCCCCATCTATTCTATAATCAATACATATGAATAGAAATGAAATACTAAAACCACAAACTGACTTGAATCCTTAAATAAAGAGAAATCATCACTTGCTGGCTGGAATCTGCAATCAGCCTGGATATGATCCTGATAGTAAGCACCTGAATCTACATCATATGAAAAATGTAAGCAGAAGAGTATGTGATCAACACTTTTAAATGTGCCAAGTATCTGAGAAATGCATTATAAATAAATTAATATAAAATTGATATGAATGACAACATGTAATGATTCACTGAGTGATAAGTATGAGTATGGGAACTCTAATATATTTCAAAACTATAAAATAATATATAAATCAAGCATGCTAAAAATGAAATATTTAAATCAAAAGTGATGCTGAAGTATATTAGGATTCAAATACCCATATGGATAATCATAAATTCTAAATGCATAAGTATTCAGAGATAACTTAGTTATTATAAACTAGAATGAATTGAGAATCACGCAAATACTGAAATTCAAAACTGTGGGAGCTACAATTACCTGACATATTCCATCTAAGCTAAATGGAGTCCAACTTATAACCTCAGTCAGAAGGGTGATATATCCCTTGCCAAGTATACGAACACAAACTGACATGGATCTGCTAAACTGTTGTCCAAATGGACTAAGGTGTGAAGCCTGGTATGAATGGTGACCCTTTAGAACCTATAAAGGCAATGTCGGTTTTGGACATAAAAAATTCTAGTAAAAGTCTCAACTTAACTGACGTGTGAGCTTTCATCCATGCGTCCGCTCATTGCTAAGTACTTCTCCTAAATAATATTATACTAATAAATTGATAATCTTATTTATACTTATGTCAACATAGATGAATGTCAAACAATCCACAATCATGGATCCATACCTGACTGCTATATTACTAGTTAATAGTGATTTTCTAAGAAAACTAATTCATGATCATTGATGGCATTCTGAGTACCATACTAAACATGGAACTTACGCTTAGGAAAAAGTGTTCAAAATCATTGATGTCATATATGGATGATGTGCATGTCATGCATCTTACTGTTATGAGATAATGAACCTAGTTATGTTGTGAGTACACTATCATAACTCAAGGCTACCCTCTAGTCGTGGAAACGGTGCTTATGGTCACAAGTGACTACAAGCTAACCTATGAGCTTGTACCTGCCATGAGCACTGAATAAAATGACACTGATATAACATATGCGGAAGAAAAATTGATAAAATACTAAAAATCTTAATACTGAATATATGTAAACAAGTCTGAAATGTCTGTGATAACTGATAAACTGAACTAACTGACTGGATATCTAATTGATTTTCTAAAAGCCTCTAAACTGACTGAGGAGTTGATGGTCCAAACCCCCAACTAACTGAACATAAGGAAGTACTGAAATAACTAAAAATAAATAAATCATATCATCGATGGATGAGGACTCACCACTACTGCTGCTGAGTACACTGAGCTGTCTAAGAGTGGTTGGGAAACTGAGCATCCGAACCTATGTTATAAGATAACATAGCAAAAAGAAGTGTATGTGATCAAAACTTTCAATGTACTGGTATGTAAGATAAGGATTGAAATGCATGATATAACAAAGCATAAATACATGAACATGTAAAATCAGAGAATGCAAGACCACCTGGCAAAAACATGTTTCTGAGATAATCTATAAATAGCTAAATAACTGGAAATTATATGCTTTGGTCAAGCAAACCTGAGCTGAGACATACTGAATAATGATTAATTGGTATCAGTATATTAGTTAACTGATGTCTGTATAATGATTAACTGATATGTGAATATTGATTATGTAATACTGAATTGCACTTAATCTAAATAACTGGACGAAAACTATAGGAGGTATCATATAACCGATATGCCCTAATCTGAGCTAATCGGGGTCTAATTTGTAACTACAGTTGGAAGAGTGTCAGAACCGTGCCATGGGTACTAACACTGTCTTTGTGGATCCACTATTCTGATATCCCAAAGGACTAGAGTGTCAAGCCTAAACTGACGGGTGACCCCTGATAGGAAGTCAAGCCTAAACTGACGGGTGACCCATTATATCCTATGCTAGCTATATAATTCTAAAATACAGGGACTGCTACTAACGACTCTGCCTAATTGACGGGGAAGCCACCCTCCCTGCATTTGCTCGATGCTAAATCCTACTCCTAACTGAATTGACATTGGTACTGAACTAAACTAAAGTTAACTGAACATTATTTCTGATAATGCTCACCATGATCATAACAACTGAATAAATAGGAATATTCATGGTTTACATGAATCATTACTTAAAAATCTAAAATCATGTAAAACACATAGGTATCAGGTGTTTATAACCCACCAACACTGAATAATAATAAAATATGACATTTAATCTTAAAACTGTAGTATGGAATCATGGTTCAACCTAAGACATAGAAATTTCACCAAACATGTGGAAAGGATGGACTTGAACATGAGGATTTTCTAAACATAAGAAATCAACAACATGAAATTCACTTGAATAAGACATGGGAAACTATGGTTTAAAGCATGAGTAAATCAATTATTTCATGAGATCATACATGGGCTGAATTGAATTAATTACCAAGGAAAACATGAATTAAACTCATCTTGAACATGTAAAATACCAAAATAATAAAAAATTCCATTCTTTAATTTAAGCGAAGGTTTTTGGGCTCCATTGGTGTAAGGGACACATGAATGGACACCCCACATACCTTAAGCTTCTTAACTTGAAAATAAAAACACTAATCTTGATGCTTTCTTGGAGGTTTTTAAACTTGGGGAATTGAATTCTTGATTTCTTAGGGTAAAAGAAACTCAATTTTGTTCTTGGGGAAAAGGGGAGGGTTTTCTTGAGAGGACATTTGGGGAAGAAAGGAAAATAATGCCCCAAATGATGCCCCAAGTCATTTTATGAATGATTGGGTTGAGGGGGAAAAGACCCAATTGCCCCTTAGTCATTTATATTCAAAACTGGACGTAACAGGCTCTCCGTAGTCATTGATTTTCCTCATTGCGATGTGGTCTACCATGACATCGGGACTAATGCCGCGTCGTGGGCCTATCACGGTGATCACTGGTTTCGTGACCCAAACATGGCCGTAACCTTGTCCAAAGAATCTGAAACTTCTTTGAGCCATACCTTTTACATCCCTGAATATGAATCAACTCAACACTAATGTCTCGGGGTTGGGAAGACAAAAATAAAAATACCCGAAGTTTAGAGGTCTTTAAAATGACTTAGTATGTAAATTTCAAGCCTTAAGCCCTTGTCCATGCAACTAAAAGATGAATCAAGCTAAGATTAATATGGGGTATTACAATATCTCCCACTTGGGAATATTCGTCCTCGAATAATACTGGTTAGAGTAAGAGTACTGTACTAAGGTAACTGAGATCACATACTAAAAATGCATGTCTTGGAACATGATTACAAAATTGATTCTGAAATCTGATACATGAATTGAACTAATTTCGTGAATGCATATAGTGACATGGGATTGGTTACATTGCTAAAACTGAGAACAAAAAAAGCTAAGGAAGAGCTGTTACCTCAAGCTGAATCTGAGTTTGCAGAGAAAAGATGAGGGTACTTGGTTTGTATATCTGCTTCTGCATTCCAAGTAGCTCTCTCAACAGACTGATTTCACCAAAGGACCTTAACCAAGGAAACTTCTTTATTTGTTAGCCTGCGAACCTGACTTAAGGATCTCAACTAGGACTTTTTCATAGGAAAAACTATCCTTAATATCCATATCTTCTAAAGGAACAACTACAACTGAATCTCCAATTCACTTCTTTAACAAAGAGATATGAAACATTGGATGTACTAATGCCAAATCTGCAGGCAACTTTAGCTTATAAGCTACCTTTTCAAAATGGCTCAAGATTCTATAAGGGCCAACATATCAGGGACTGAGCTTCCTCTTCTTGCCAATCTCTTCACTCTCTTCATAGGCAAAATCTTCAAATAAACCAATTTGCCAATGTCAAACTCAAGGTCTCTTCTCCGCATATCTTTATAAGATTTCTAACATCTTTGAGCTATCTTCAGCGTCTCTCAAATTAACTGAACCTTCTCTATTGCCTCAAACACTGGATCTGACCCTATCAATACAGCCTTATCTGCTTTAAACCAACCAATGAGAGATCTAAATCTCCTACCATAGAGAGCCTCAAACAGAGCCTTTTGAATACTGGGGTGATAACTGTTATTTTAAGCAAACTCAATCAAAGGTAAGTGGTCATCCCAACTACCTTTAAAGTCAATAACACATGCTCTTAACATGTCCTCTAAGGTCTGACTGGTCCTCTCTGCCTGACCATCTATGTGAGGATAAAAAGTTGTACTGAGATAAACTTGGGTACCAAGACCCTTCTGAAAATCCTTTCAAAAGAAAGATGTAAACTGTGTACCTCTATTTGAAATAATGGACAATGAAATCTCATTCAATTTAATTAAATCTTTGAGATAGAGTCTATCATAATCCTCAGCCGAATATGACATGTGAACTGGCAAGAAATGAGCTGACTTGGTCATCCTATCCACAATGACCTATATTGAATCATCCTGACGACGCATATGAGGCAACCTAGTCATAAAATCCATGTTCATAACTTCCCACATCCACGTGGGGATGCTAAACTCCTGCAGTGAACCACTAGGCCTTTGATGCTCAACTTTAACCCGTTGACAATTTGGACACTTAGCCATAAACTCTACAATATCCTTATTTATGCCACTCCACCAATAGATTTTTTGCAAATTATTGTACATCTTAGTAGCTCCTGGGTGGATAGAGTATCGAGCACCATGATCTTCTATAAGTATTCACTATCTCAAACCATCAACACATAAAACATATAGCCTACCCTGAAAATAAAGCACACTATCTCCCCCTTGGGAGAAAACCTCTATTTTCTAAGCTCTAACTGCCTTCTTCAAATTAACCAAACTTGGATCCCTATCGTGATTTCTTTCACTTTGGCAGCCAATGAAGATTCCAAACCATTATGAACACATGTAATACCTTCACTTGAATCAACCAACCGAACAACTAATCTAGAAAGCTGTTGAACCTCCTGAACTAACTTTTTATCCTCCCCAACATGAGCAACACTACCCATGGACAGCCTGCTAAGGGAATCATCCACTACATTGGCCTTTCTCAGATGATAAAACACACTCATATTATAATTTTTTAACAACTCAAGCCACCTTATCTGATGAAGATTCAGATCTTTCTATGTGAACACTACTGCAAACTCTTATGTTCGCTGAAGACATCAATACGAACCCCATAAAGATGGTACCTTTAAATTTTTAAGGTGAAAACAACTGCTACTAGGATCAAGATAATGGGTAGGGTAGTTCTTCTTATGGTTTTTAAGATATCTAGAGGCGTAGGCTATGACCTTGCTTCTCTATATCAAGACACAACCAAGGGAAACATTAAGACTTTGGCAGAAGTGAGTCGAGTCTTCAACTCCTGAAACTTCTCACAAGAATCTAACTACTAAAATTTGACTTTTTTCTGAGTCAATCAAGAAATAGGGGATGCTATAAAAGAATACCCTTTCAACAAACCATCTGTAATAGCTAACCAAACCCAAGGAACTCCAAATATCTGATAGAGAGATGATTCTAGGCTATTTTATCACTACTTTAATCTTTTAAGGGTCAAATCTAATGTCATCGCTGGAAATAACATGGCCAAGAAAAGCTACTAGTCTTGGCCAAAATTTGCACTTACTAAACTTAGTGAACAACTGATGAGCTCTAAGGGTCTGCAACACAATTCTCAGATGGTCTGCATGATCATTCTTACTATGATAATAGACAAGGATATCATCAATGAAGACTATAACAAACATGTCTAACTACTGCTTGAACACTCTTTTCATCAAGTCCATGAAATCTGCAGGGGCATTCATTTGTCCAAAGACATAAGTAGAAATTTAAAGTGACCATACTGAGTTTTGAAAGCTGTCTTCAAAATGTCACTTTATCTGACTCTAAGCTAATGATAGCTGGATCTGAGGTTTATCTTAGAGAAATAACTTGCACCCTAAAGTTGGTCAAATAAGTCATCAATTCTGGGAAGCAAATAATTATTCTTGATAGTGACTTTGTTCAACTGACGGTAATCGATGTACATTCTGAGAGAACCATCTTTCTTATGCATGAACAAGACAGGAGTGCCCCATAGAAAAACACTGGGCATGATGAAACCCTTATCTAAGAGATCTTTTAACTATTCTTTCAATTCCTTAAGCTTAGCTAGAGCCATTAATTAGGGTGGAATAGAGATAGGTTTGGTATTTGGAAGGAGATTTATTCCAAAGTTGATTTCCCTCCCGGGAGGAACTCTGGGAAGATCTTTAGGGAACATATTTGTAAATTCCCTTACTACTGAAATTAACTCAAGGTTTAGGGTCTCAGAACTAGAGTCCTTGACTCAAACTTGATGGTATATGCACCCCTTAGATATTATTTTTCTTGCCTTAAGATGCAAAACAATCTGACCCCTAAGCACTGAAGTACTACCCCTTCATTCAATGACTTGTTCATTAGGAAACTAAAACTGAATGATTCTATTTCTACAGTCAACTAAGGCATAGCATGAGTAGAGCCAATTCATGCTAAGAATGACATCAAAATCAGTCATCTCTAACTCTACAAGATCAGCTGAGGTAAGTTTTTGAGATACTGTGACTGCACAATTTCTGTATACCCATTTGGCTATAATAGATTTACCTACTAGGTAGACACTGAGAAATGTTCTTCTAAAGATTTGGGAGTGATATCAAAATTGACTGCTATATAAGGAGTCAAAAAAGAAAGTGAAGCTCCAGGGGCTAATAAAATATATACATGAAGATGAAAAACTTGTAACGTACCCGTAACCACATCAGGAGAACTCTTCTGGTTACGTCGAGTCTGGAGAGCATACAATTTATTCTAGAGTTTCTCACTAGTTGTACCGGAGGTGGTGCCCTACTGAGTCGGGCGACCTACTGGAGCTACTGAAGAAGTAGTCTGACTCTACTGGCGATCACTTTTGCTCCTCTGCGCAACCACCATACACTCCTGAATCTTGTGTCTTGGGTTGCCACATCAAAAATGCACATCACTAACAACCTTACATAACCCTGATAATTCCTATGACACTTTCCACTGAGTGGATTAGTACAACCACTGTTCATACTACCCTGGGATTTAGAGCCTGGCACTCTATCCCGATTGTCTTGCCTGAACTTAGGCACCGGCACAATAGCTAAAGATGAAGCTGGGGCTGAAAATTTTTAATGACACTGAGAATGGTTACCACCTTTTGTCCTTGGCTGAGAAAAGTTGAAACTACCTATTCTATCCACCTTATTCTCTCTATCTCCCCTTAAGATTCTCCTCCTCAATTTGCTGAGCATGAACCATGAGTCTAGATAGGTCCATCTTCTTAATTAGCATGGCAGTTTGACACTTCTTAACCACACTATCAGCTACACCTGACACAAACTTACTCATTCTAGACCTATTATCTACCACCATCGAAGGAGCATACCTTGATAACTGAGTAAACTTAACCGAGTACTCTTTTACTCTCATATTACCCTGCTTCACATTAATAAAATCCTGCACCTTAGCTTCCCTTAAATATAAGGGAAAAAACCTATCTAGAAAAGCCATGGCAAATACCTCCCACTCTATAGGCCTTGCCTCAATACCTCAATCCTCTTTCTACTACTTAAACCAGGTGTAAGCTACATCCTGCAATTGATACACAACCAACTCTATACTCTCACTCAAAGTGACGTCCATAATATCAGTCACCTTCTGCACCATATCCAAAAACTCTTGTGGATCCTCCTCAGACTTAGATCCCAAAAATAGAGGGGATTTATCCGAGTAAAATCCCAAATCCTAACCACATCCATATTTACTACTAGATTGACTGGGGAAACAACTTTCTGGTTGTTCTAAGCATCTACTGAATGGGCTAAGGTAGTGAAAACAACCCTAAATTTGGTGTGAGAGACATTATCATTTAGGGGATCTTCCTGAATAGGTGGAGGTATGGGCTGATCCTCATTCCTTCTTTTATTATTTTTTCTGGGTGACATTGTCTATAAATAGAATGAAGGATGAGTTAGAAAGAGAGTTTAAATAAAGCTCATGCTCTTTCACATGACATAAACACTGAAAGAAGTAAAACTTTCCTATAAATGTCTCGTAACCTCTTGCCCATAAGTATGGCGCACTTCACACCCATGCACAAGACTCTACTTAATGTGGCTTTTAGACTCCCTAGGACACTTTAAAACCTTAGACTCTGATAACAAGTTTTGTCATGACTCAAGGCTACCCCCTATTCGTGACTTGGTGCTTACGATCACAAGTGACCACAAGCTAACATGTGCTGGTACCTGCTGTGAGCACTGAATAACTAACTGAACATAAGGAAGTATTAAAATAAAAAAATTATGTCCTCGATGGATGAGGGCTCACCACTACTACTGCTGATTGTGCTGAGCTGTCTAAGAGCGGTAGAGAAACTGAGCATCTGAGCCTATGTTATAAGACAGCATAGTGCAAAGAAGAGTATGTGATTAGTACTATTAATGTACTGGTACGTGAGATATGGACTGAGTGAAATACATGATATAAATAAGCATAAATGTATTAACATGTAAAATCTGATAATGCAAGACCAAGCATAAACCTGTTTCTGAGATAATATGTAAATAACTAAATAATTAAAAATATGTATGCTTTGGTCAAGAAAACCTAAGCCGAGACATACTGAATACTGATTAATTGGTATCTGAATACTAATTAATTGGAATCTGTGTACTAATTAACTGATATCTGAATACTGATCATGTAATACTAAACTGCACTTAGTCTGAATAACTAGACTTAAATTGTGGGAGGTATTATATAAATGATATGCCCTAATCTGAGCTAATCAGGATTCAACCTATAACCCCAATTGGAAGGGTGTCAGTACTATACCACGGGTACTAACATTGGCTATGTGGATTCATTAATCTGATGTTTCGAAGGACTAGGGTGTCAAGCCTAAACTGATGGATGACTCCTGAGAGGAAGCCAAGCCTAAATTGATGGGTGAACTATCATATCATATGGTGGCTACGTAGTTCTAGAATACAAGGACTGCTGTTAGGGACTCTGCCAAAGTGATGGGGAAGCCGCTATCCCTACATTCGCTTGGTGCTAAATCCTATTCCCAACGGTACTAAACTGAACTAAGGTTAACTGAAAATTATTTCTGATAGTGCTCATCATGATCATAACAATTGAATAAACAAAAATATTCATACTTTAATTGAATCATTACTTAAAAATTTGAAATCATGTAAAACACAATGGTATCGGGTGTTCATAATCCACTGGCACTGAATGATCATAAAAAATGACATTTAAGCTTAAAACTATAGTATGGAATCATGGTTCAACCCAAGACATAGGCATTTCAACAAACATATGGAAAGCATGGACTTGAACATGAGGATTTTCTAAACATGAGAAATCAACAATATGAAATTCACTTGAATAAGACATGGAAAATAGAGATTTAAAGTATGAGTAAATCAAATATTTCATGGGATCATACATGGGATGAATTGAATTAAATTACCATGAAAAATATGAATTAAACTCATCTTGAACATGTAAAACGCCAAAATAATAGAAAAATCCATTCTTTAATTTAAAAGATGATTTTTCGGCCCCATGGGTGAAAGGGACCAATGAAAACACCCAACATACCTTAAGCTTCTTAACTTGAAAAGAAAAATACTAAACTTGATGATTTTTTGGAGGTTCTTGAACTTGGGGAACTTGAATTCTTGATTTCTTGGGGAAAAAGATTTTATTCTTGGGGAAAAGGGTAGGGTTTTCTTGAGAAGAAATTCTTAGAAGAAGGGCAACTAATGCCCTAACTGATGCCCCAAGTCGTGTTATGGATGATTGGTTTGAGGGGGAAAAGACCTAATTTCCCCTCAATTATTTAAGTTTAGAACTGGATGCAACAAGCTCTCCATGATGCGGTATTTTTGTGGTTGTTGATTTCACTCACCACAACTTGATCTGCATGAGATCAGGACTAATGCCGTGTCGTGGGATTATTACGGTGACCCATTGGTTTTGTGATCCAATCATGACCCAAACCTTGTTCAAAAAATCCAAAACTCCTTCGAGACATAACTTTTACATCCCTGAACATGAATTAACTCAAAAAATAATACCTCGGGGTTGGGATGACCAAAATAAAAATCCTCAAAGTTTAAGGGTCTTAAAAATGACTAAGTCCCCAACACTTAGTGAAAATTTCAAGCCTTAAGCCCCTTATGCTTTCAACTAAAAGCTGAATCGAGCTAAGATTAACATGGGATATTACATACACACATACAAACTAACACATACACATACATATATATCATGTACATCTAAACTATCAGACTTGTAAGCTTATCGGTGATATAAGATGGATAGAGTAAATGCATAAAAAGAAACATATAGGGACTTAAAGTTGGAGGAATCTATAAAGCTAGACCTGAACCTTGACTCCCAATTTATGAAGATGCTAAACTTATCCTAGAACTGAGGAGGGTAAGATAATTCAAAGATCAAGTAAATATACATGTTACTAATCAATACTGTACTGAGTAAACTAAATACGAGGTCATACAATATTTGATAATACTAAATAGTTACTAATACTATTGTCTAAGACTGGGTAATAACCACTTTATCTGAAAGCTTCATAAAACATGTGAAATTAATAGACTGAACATTCAATAATAAATGCATAACAACCTAAATCATTAGGTGTTCATAACCCGCCATTTTTGAAGAGTGCAACTATTTATGACAATTTTTATAACTTAAATTGAATGTGAAATTCAAGTCATAAAATTTGTCATAAATAGTTGCATTCTTCAAAAATTATGAATTTTATCAATATAATGAGATATCATAATTATAACTTCACGATAACGGTAAATTTTCAATGGAGATATGTATTTTTTGTTAATTCTTTAGGAGGAATTGAATTTTAAGGGATCCCATGTTTTCATGAAAGTCCTAAGCTCTGTAGAATTAATTAAGGAATTTAATTCTCCTAGAGATTCAATGGGAAGGATAACCATTGATGAAATCCCATATATCTGAGAGTTAAAGCCTCTCCAGAATAAGCCATTCAAACAACATAGTTTAGGAGGTTAAATAATATAAAAAGATTGAAATACCCCTTTAAAAGCACATCTGAAAAATTAGTGTCTCACAATGGACGAACCAACCAACTATTGTCCTTTAAACCAACTATCATTTGCTATTTTCATTGGTACTGAAGTTTCTTTGTTGATTTTGGTGTATTTTTTCATCATACGAGAGAAATGTACGATCATAATTTGGGTCTTCATATCTTACTATTGGACAATGCTTTAATAAAACAACCATAACTCCTTGCTTTAAAATTGTGTTACAAGAAATCAGATGCTCAGAAAAAAGACTCAAAGGCCTTTAGTTTAGTCTTCTAAGATTAAAAGCTCCTTATAGTCTAAGAGCTATACTCATTTGAATTTTACTATAGAAAGATCCTAAACAAGAATTCAACTGGTAAGAGAGCTTTCAACTTAGTTTTAAACTTCAAGTTACTTGTGGCCTTAATTCATGTATAAATCACTCCTCATACTACCAAATCACTAAATTTGGTTCTAAATATACTTGAATCATGGTTCTAATCTTTTCTTAGATTTTTGGGGTGTTACAATATCTCCTCCTTGAGATCATTCATCCTCGAAGAAAGTCTATCTATGTTGGAAGAATAGGGAAAGAGATGTAATCTCAACACTAAGTCTTGAGAGATGAATAATTACATGATAACTAAATCTCTAACTGAAACACTAACTAGTACAAATCATAAATGCATACTAAGATATATGAGCACCTGAGTTATATTAGACTGAGAGAAGTACTAAGGCAGAAATCATTACCTCCATATGGTTTAGACTAGGAATAAGACTCCATTGTAATAAGATATAACATGAATTCACATAGGAGCTCATGTATAATAGGCATAGACATGGATACTAGAGAGTATCACTAGAATAAAGGATGGAAAACTGCTGGAACTATTTTTCGGATCTCTGAACTAAATTATTGTCTATAAGGATTGACTTATAAAGAGATTTTAGAACTTGAATGAAGTATTTCTAAAATGAAGTATATGTAGAACTACAAAGTGATAGGCAATGCCATAAAATTTAGAAGAGTCATAGAGAAAAGATTATTTATTACCTTCATCGTGCCTTATCAGAGGTTCTAATAACAGAGGGGGAATGACTCAAAGGCATGATCTAAGTAAGATATTTGAATATTGATTCTAACATGGTATGATAATTCTAATTTGTTGATCTAAACTCATAGAATATAAACTACTTAGAGTTGAAGATAATCCTACCTGTTATGAAACAAAAACATCTTAGGATGAAAGTAAGTATAAGACTAATATGCTTTAAGCGGTGTGACTAATAACCTTCCAACTTGGCAACATTTGTCAATCGTTCTCCTTCTTACGGATATACCATACTTAACTAGATGAAAATTCTAACCCTCTTAGGGTACACCACATACCGCTGCTAAAGGCTATGTTGATTTTAATTGAACACTCTCACTCATTTCAATCTTAACCCAAAGATACAAAGCTCTACGACTAAAAGGAGTACACTGGTCTTCACTTCAGGAATCTATATTCTATAATCATTAGGGGCTATTATCCAAAACTATGCTTCTCCTTACCACCTTAAAAAGTAACCTTAAGGTCTTATCAAAGAGTTACTAACCATCATATGTCATTATACGCATATATATAAACATATCTCTTAAGCCTATGACTCAACTGCTATCACCATGACCATCAAAATATAAGAAGGGTCACTAGAAAACTAAGACATAAGGATTTAGTTTGAGAGGGGAAAACTATAATTGACTTAAGGATTTTCATAACTTTGACACTTAATTGTGGATTGAAGGGTAGTAGTATAATATGAACAAACTTGTTCAAGAGATCTAATCTGAGAGCATAAATGACATAGTATGATCTCACTAGCTATTAAAAGGTAGAAGGAGTACCTAAAACTGAGTATATTGTAAAACATGAGTGCATGACACATGAGATATATGACCTAAAGCTAAGATTCATAGATTTATAGAGTATAATTCATTCTATTGATTAAACCATTAATACTTATCTTAGAATTAAGAATGGAGGTGATTCTGTATGAGTTGTATAAATATGAGTTATGATCATAGAGCTGACATGTGAGGCATGAGTAAAGTGTCATAATGATTGAAGTACAAAAAATATACTGAGATAGGAATTGGTTAGGTATTTATCCCCTGACTCTATTTTAGAAATCATTAGCATTGCTACTAGAATTTCAAAACTAACATAGATGATCACTGGGGTATAACAATACACATAAATACTAAGCTCCCCATGAAAGACTATATCTGAAAATGTAAGGATAATTCAAGTACTTTATTTTGAGATACCATTCTTACTTTCTCTAGCCACTGTAGTCATCATACTATAACCTAAATGCTTATTAACTTAGAATCTTATGAATTATCATAATACCATGAGTACTCACTTTTCCTTCTAGAACTTAAAATGCTTTATCCCTATTAGACTAATCATCCTCAATCCTAAATTAGATTTTAACACTTAACATTGATAGTCACACAATTTCTAATATACTATGCCAACTTACTACTACTGGATAGAAATTCTAGAAATACTAGTCCACTCAATAATTTATGAATATTACCAATCATAACCACCCCTTCTATAAAACTTTAGTCTAAAAATATATTCTTTTTCATCACCTTACTACTTTTTCTTTCTATTCCACTATATATATATGTACATTTATATATATATATAATGATAATTTTGGGGAAAACACTACCCAATAATTTGATCTAGGTACATACTTCATCCAATAATTTATTATAAATTTTGAGAAAGGATCTGAGAACTCACTTGACTCTACCTAACTGCATAATTTATGAGAGTAAGAGTTAACTCTTTAAAAATTCTAAACTTAGAGGTATTGATGGATCCTCTCAAGACCTTGTAATCTAACTAACTATAGTCTCTATATGAGAAAACTCTACCATAAAAAATTTAAGCTTGACTAATTTTATTATTTAAAAGATGAAACATAGTAAGTGGAAATAGAGCAATGCTCAAATCTCCCTAAATTCTTAGAGAACATATCTACTACATAATTTGGGATATAAAAAAGGAAAAAAATTTCTCGATAGAGTTGTAGTCCGTTAGGCTATGTTTTATGGAGTGGAGTGTGAGCCGGTTAAGAATTCTCATATCCAAAAGTTGAAGGTGGCCAAAATGAGGATGTTGACTTGGATGTGCGGATTTACTAGGGCTGATAGGGTTAGGAATAAGATTATTCAAAAAAAGGTAGGAGTGGTGTTGGTGGAGGATAAAATACGGGAAGTAAGGTTGTGATGGTTTGATCATGTGATGAGGAGGGGCACGGATGCCCCGGTTCATAGGTGTGAGAGGTTGGCCTTGGATGGTTTCAAGCGGGGTAGGGGTAGACCGAAAAGATACTAGAGAAAAGTGATTAAATATGACTTAGAGTGATTATAACTGACTGAGGACATGACCCTAGATAGGAAGGTATAGAGGAAAAACATTAGGGCAGAGGGTTAAGGTGGGTGGATGAGTCATAGTCAATAGGTAGGAGGACCTCAGTGTCCTTTGTTTGGCAATGTACAATTTTATATGGATATCTTACCTATGTTATTTTTATCGTGTTCCATGCTTTTGATGTTTTATATACTATCCTTTGTCTTGAATCGGGGGTCTATCGAAAACAGCCTCTCTACCTCTTTAGAGGTAGTGGTATGGACTACATACACTCTACCCTCCCCAGACCCCACAATATGGGAATTTACTGGGTTTGTTGTTGTTGTTGTTGTTATTTCTTAAATGCCACAAACATCTTCGTACCATTCTGTAAGACTCTACTAGATAAAAACTTCATACACACCCTAGGAAACTTGAACTCTGTGCTTTGATCCTAAGTTTATAACGACCCAAAATTTCTCCCTCATCATAACACAATACTTAGAATCATAAGTGATTCCAAGATAACCCATGGTACTAGCATAATGCATGAGCAACTGATTAAAATACGTACATAAGCTAAACTGGTTGAGGGAAAGAATAATAATGGAAAAACTAGTTCATTACATTATTGTTAGAAAGTTTACTTACAACATCTATAATACAAAAATAAAGAGAAATTAAATACAATAACTTTGACTACTGTTTATGATGCCTCTAATAATACTGACTATAGGTAGCTAGGACATGACACTTAACTATCCCTAATTAGTACATACAAATAGAAATAAAATATAGAAGCTACAAACTCAATTGAGTTCTCAAATAAAGAGAACTCATCACCTGCTTCCTAGCTGTGATCCTGATAGTAAGCACTCGAGTCTATATCACATGAAAAATATAGGTATAAGAGTTATGCAATTAGTACTTTTAAATGAACCAAGTCTGAGGTATATGCACAATGAGTAACTAAATATAAAAGTGATATAAACAATAATATGTAATTATTTAGAGTGATAAGTATGAGTATGGGAACACCAGAATATTGAAACTGTAAAATAATATACAATCTGGACATGCTGACAATAAAATTTTTAAATCAAAAGTGATACTAAAGTATACTAAGATTCAAATACCCATATGGAAAATCATAATATTAAATTCATGATTACTATGTGATAACTGAGTTACTGTGAATTAGACTGAACTGAGGATTATGGAAATACGAAAATTTATGAAGCAACTCAAATTTTGGCCCTTGAATATTTTTTACCTTTGATCTCACTATCTTGGTTATGAATTGACCCCACAAGTCATAGGGTGTATTGACGGGTCAGGTGACCCTAGTCGTAAGGTGTCTAGTAGATGACGTTTGAGTTTTTGTTCTGAGTATGACTTGGTGACATGAGTTATAAAGACTCATGATGAGTCGTTAGGACGAGTTGTTACCAAACCATGTAAGTTTATGGTATGATTTTTCTCTGAGTATGAGTGGCTCACTATGAGTCATAAGTACTTGTTAAGAGTTGTGGGATGAAATCATAGGATGTCCAGTTTCTAACACATTTGGATTCTGTGTTGACTACGATTGGAACCTATGAGTTGTAGGGTATCATTATGAGTTGGTTGGTTGAATTATAAGGTCGACAGTGATGGCTGTCCTAGTCACTGTCCTAGTTATGACTCGAGGCGACGAGTTTTAAGGATTGGTTACGAGTCAATGGTTGACTCGTAATCAAATGAGACCCTTTTTCCAGTTTTTAAGTTAAGGGCATTCTGGACATTTCCCCTTTTTAACCAACTTGAAACCCATGTCTTATAACCCCTTTAGGGCATTATTATCCCTAAAAAACAAACCAAATAACTTCTCAAAACACTCTCAAATCCTCAAGGTCAAGAACACTTAGGGTTTTTAAGAGTTTGATCACTTAGGGATTTCAAGAGTGATTTCTCTCTATACATCTTACTATTTCAGGCATATGACTTTACCCGTAAACTTAATATCTCTATTCCATGAAAATACATAGTTTTTTGTATGGTTGGAAATAAGGGTTTTGATATAATTGGGGGTTTTGATATGAATGGTCAATTAAATATTTCCCATGGTTTTATGATGCATTATTCATGCTTTAAATATGGTTTTGAATATTGTAGGATGTATGGGAATGGTGATTAAACTAAGGGGTTAGGGTTAACCTTAATTTGGCAATCTTGATTATGGTTTTGGAAATTGTATGCCCCAACATGTTTGTGAAAGTGTCAATGAATATGGTTTTGACACCTAATTGTTTGTTCACTTGTATTAATACATTGGCATGAAAAGGTTAATAGATCCAGGGTATAATGGATTCCCCAATTTTTTAAATAATAAGGGTACAATGGAATCCCCAATAATGTTGGGTTTGTTTTATTACTTTGAACTACTATATTGCATAAATGGTAACATGGTTTTGAAAACCTTGTGGGGTACAATGGAATCCCTTAAGTGAATGATTTATGAAAATCTTGTGGGGTACATGGTAATCCTCCAAGTGATTTTAATAGCGGAGTCTATGGGGTAGTTGGGAATTCCCTAAGTGTTGGCTAGTGACGTTGCTTGCAAGCTATAGTCAGTATGACAATACCACTTAATAAGGCCTTAGTAATTGACTCTAGGAATGGGTGGTTTGGTTATGTGTTAAGTGTTTTCATTGGGTAATAAAAGGGGTTGTGATAGCTAGCCGTGAAGGTGTAAGTCCGATGGATGAACACTAGAAACCCATTTTTGCCAACATAAGGATTGGTCTTGATTACTAAGTGCTTGTGGGGTACATAGAATCTCCCAAGCGCACATACATAGATATATGTATCACAGAGAGTGAAGGGTACATGGGAATCCCCGACCATTTATGATATCTCAAGTTTATGTAGCTAACAAGCACTGGGGCCTATCCATAGGGTAACACTAGACCCATATAGACCGTGGGTGGATTTATGACGATAAATCTACACAATCCAAGTTAAGGTTTTAAAGTTCATGCTAATCCAGGTTCCCTCTCCCAATATCCTATATATATACTATACAATCCAGTTTATGGTTTTAAAGTTCGCTAAGCCCGGTTCCCTCTCCCAATATCTTTTATATATTTATATATATATATATATATTTATATATATACTTGGATATACATGGATGTGAACAAGTACATTGGCTCAACTTGGTTTTGAATTGATGGCATTACTTTCTCTTTATCCTTGAGTTACATGCTAGAGTTCACCCCGCTAATTTTCCTCGAACGCTGTATGCCCATGCGATGTAGGGACCATCCATATTTCCCCTCCCCCAGTATAGTGACTGGGTGATTTGGGGATAACTTTTGAGTTAGACTGAATACTTTGGCAGACCCCATTTCATGCTATGGATTTCTTTATGTCTTTAGTATTTATTTTTGGTTGTTGTTTTGGATATGGTCGGGGGCATGTACCGACTAGATATTCTTTGATTTTGGTTAGAGGATTTGTCGGACTAATATGGACTTAGGTGGTATTGATTGGTTGTTTGGTTGTTCGTGGCTAGTTTTGGTTATAGACTTATCATAATGTCTTTAAATTGATATTCTCTTATCTTGTTATATTTTTCAGAATTCATCTAACATAGGGTGTAAGGTGGTCAATGGTTTGAGTGTTGAGAGTGACTTTCGATCCTGGTTGGACTTGAGATACCCGACACAGCCAGACCCTAATTTGGGTCATGTTAATTTGAGACTGTGGGAGCTATTATTAACCAATAAACTCCATCTTAGATAGCAAGATTTCCACTTGTAACCCTATGTAGAAGGGTTCTCTATACCTTACCAAGGGTACGTACATTGAGTGATGTGGATCCACTAAACTATTGCTTGAAAGGACTAAGTTATTAGGCCTAGTCTTATGGGTGACCCTTTAGAACCTATGATGACACCATAGTTTTGGGACTTAGGGATTTCTACTAAAGGTCTTAGCCTAATTAATGAGTGAGTTTTCATCGCTGTGTCAGAGCAGTACTAAGTACTACTCCCAACTATATTTATATTGATAAACTAATAAGCTTATTGTATGATGGTGACATATCAACATGTCATACTATCCATAATCATAGATGCCATACCTAATTGTTATATTACTAATTAACTTGATTTTATAAGAAAACTAATCCACCATCATTGATGGCATTTCAAGTACCATACTAATCATGGAGCTTAATTTTGAAGAAAAGTGTTCAGAACCAGAAATGACATATCTAGATATCATGCATGTCACATATCATACTATTATGAGCTTAAGATCCTTGTTATGATATGATTACACACACACACACACATACACACACACATACATATATATATATATATATATCATATATATCTAAATTATGAGATTCTTAGTTTTATAGGAAACATGAGATGGATGGATTAATGCATAAAAAAAACTATATGGGGACTTAGAGTTTGAAGAAATCCTTAAAGCTGGTCCTAAAACCTAAATCCTGATTCATAAAGATGCTAAACTAAGAATGGAACTGAGAATGTAAGCTGATCCAATTACCAAATAAATAGAGATGTAACTAATTAATAGTATTTGAGTAATTCGAATACGAGGTTATGCAGTATCCAATAATATTAAATAGTTCACTAATATGTATGTTTGACCATGAGTGATATCAACTTTATCTAAAAGCCTCCTAAGATATGTGAAACTAACATACTGAATATTAAATTATTAGTGTATGATAACCTAAGTCATCATATGTTCATAACTGTCATGAATCCAGACTACCCATAATCATAATGAGATACTTGAAGTCACAAGTAACCCTAATCTAACACATGGCTTGGCATGACACTAAGGATACGATATAAAACTAGAGAACACTTTACGAAAGGTAAAGTTGAATGATATATGAATAATCAAAACTAATTGTCAATGTTTAAAAAAATGGAAATCAATCAACATAACATAAAACTAAACATACACTGTCTGTCTAAAAGCCTTTACTAAGACAAGTTGCTAGGATAAGACCCCAACTAACTCTTGCTATCCAAAACTAAAATAAAATACTAATAGCTAGTCCTCAAAGGATGAGGACTCACCAAACCCTGTTGCTGAAGCGATGTTGAATTAGGCTAACCATGATTGTGATGCTGAATGTCCAAATCAATATTATAAGACATTATAGCGCAAAGAAAAGTATATGGTTAGTACTTTGAATGCAGTAAGTATATGAGGTATGTTACACAATATAAGATAAAAATGCTCAAAGAGACATAATAAGCTGAACATGGGACTAAGGTCTATAACTAATACAATAATCAAGTAATAAACATATAATACTATATGATGCTGAATAAACTAAATACAAGGTCTACCGAGGTCTAAGAATAAGCTGTTGAAGGTTTCTATAATTGACATAGACCATGAGAGAAACATAGAATCCAACCTGTAACCCAAGTTGGAAGGGTTTTCTATACCTTGTTAATGGTACGAGCCATGATTGGCGTGAATTTACTCATGAACCTATTAAGGGAAGAGAGACACTCTCAACTGGAAAGAACCTCGTTAACCTATAGTGGCACGTAGTTTGGGACTTGGGTTATCAGGACTCGTGTTCTTTTGATACTAAGTACTACTCCCAGCTGAAAGTAAACTGGTATACTAAAGTGCTGAACAATAATGACATTCTACAACTAAAATATAAATACTTTATTTGAAAACATTCAAAATCTTGTAAACTAAAGTAATGAGTATCAAATGGTAATTCATGATATCCTAGGTTAGTGGGTGTTTATAACCATTCATATTTGAGGAATGCAACTAATCTTTGAAATTATATAAGCGTAGTATGATACAAAATGTCATAACTCAAGGCCAAAATCTAGAATTTATGAATATAATAAGAGATCATAGTCATGATTATGTATAGATGCTAAAATTTATTAGAAAACATAAATCATTGTTTAGTCGTGGCAAAAAACAAAAAAACTAATGAAATTCACACTTTTCATGGTAACCCTAAGCTTGAGGAGTCAATTAAACTGTGATTTGAAATAACTTTGGGACTCAATGGGTGAAAGAAAACCCAATGATGAAATCCCGTATACCTGGATATAGAAAACTTGGTGAATTTCTTGAACTTGGAGATTGAAGGTGATGAAACCTAATTAATGCCTTGGAGAAAGAAATCACATATTTTCTATTATTTTTGCTAAGTGTCGATTAAATTTTGAGTAATGAGGGACTTAGGATAACTTTAATATTAATAACCATTATTGAATATTATAGACGACTTAGTTTAGGGGTATAAATAGTTGGCAACTATTGGAATGCCCCTTGTAAAATGTAATTGAAAAAGTTGTATATCACGACGTATGAGCCTTTCCATGACTATGGGATCCACCTACGATCGTGGGTGGTACTTGTGGTTGGGTGGTGATTGAGGCCCCTATGGACTTCATCAAATGAGCCTTGGTAATACTTATGGGACCCACCCAAAATCATACCTTGGTTCATAGGTTAAAAGTGAAAGGCGAATTAACTTTTGAAATAATGATCGTGCCTAAGATTGTGGGTTCTTACCAGGATTATGGGATCCTTTCGTGGTTGAGAGGTACATTTGTCAACTTTCAGGTTTTTGGGGCTCTTTCATGTTGAAGAGAGAATTGTATAATCATACAGTGTAACCAAGATCATGGTTTTGATTGTACTATCTCACTACTGGAAAATACTTTACTAAAATAGCTATAACTCTTAGCTCCAAAATCAGATTACGAGAAATTAGATGCATGGGAAAGAAGAATCAAAGAAATTTCATTTGATAGGTATTGAGCTTGATAATAATTCAAAATCTAGGAGTTATTATCATTTGAAATCTACTATAGGAAGATTCTTTATGAGAAAGTAACTGGTAAGGAATATTTTGGGTTTGCTAGGAGCTAGGAGTTAGTTTTGGCCGTAATACAATTCTAAATAAATTCCCACACTAGCAAATAATGATGTTTGATTTGACAAGTACTTGAAGCATGGTTATAATCTTATCTTGGATTTTTGGGGTGTTATAGTATATCCTCTTTGGGACAATTTGACCTTGAATGGAAACAGGTTAAGCTGAAGAGTAAGGGAAAGAGTTGTAATCCTATAACTAAAATTTTAAGAGCTGAATACTGACATGATAACTGAGTTTGTAACTGAAATACGCACTACACTAGACCTATGAATGCATGCTATGACATGACCATAACTGAGTTACATGAGACCAAAAGAATTAATTAAGGGGAAACTATGCCTCACGTTGGAACTGAGTTCAAAGAGAAAAGATGGGGTACTTGGTCACCATATCTGCCTCTGATTCCCAAGTAGCTCCCTTGATTGACTGATTCCTCCAAAGAACCTTTACTGAAGTGACCTGCTTATTCCTCAACTTACGAACATAATAATCAAAGATCTCAACTGGGATCTCCTCATAAGAGAGGCTAAGCAGAACAGATGCAGGATCACCAATGCATTTCTCTAATAAATACACTTAGTAATCAGGATACACAAATGCTAAGTCTGTAGGTAAATCTAACTCATAGGCTACATTAAAAAAGTGACCCATAATCTTATAAGGACCAATATTGCTAGGAATTAGCTTCCTTTTCTTGCTGAATCTCTTCACTCCCTTTATAGGAAAAACTTTTAAGTAGACAAGATTAGCAATAACAAAATCAAATTCTCTTCTCCTCACTTCATAGGACTTTTGATGACTCTGATCTATTTTCAGTCTTTCTCTAATCAGATAAAATTTTTCCATAGCCTCATGAACTGAATCTTAACTATCAAGGTATATTCACCAACTTCAAACCAACCAATAGGAGATCTACACCCTTTATAATAAAATGCTTCAAATAGGGCCATCTGAATACTTCAGTGATAGCTATTTTTGCAAGCAAACTAAATCAAGGAAAATGATCATCCCAATTACCCTTGAACGCGATCACATAAGCCCTCAACATATCCTCTAAAGTCTAAATGGTTCACTCTGCCTAACTATCCATCTGCAGATGAAAATCTGTACTGAGATAAACTTAGGTACCAAGACCCTTATAAAACATCCTCTAGAATGGAGAGCTAAATTGAGTAATCCTATCTAAAATAATAGCCAAAGAGATTAAATACAATTTCACCAACCCCATAAAATAGAGTCTAGCATTATCCTCAATTGGATCTGAAGTGTTAACTAGCAGGAAATGGGCTGACTTAATCATTTAACCCAATAACCCAAATGGAATTATTCTAACGATGAGTATAAGACACTTTGTAATGAAGTACAATTTCATAACACCCCACTCCCAAGTAGGAATACTGATACCCTAAAGAATACCACCAGGTATCCAGTTGTAATGCCCCGAAAATGGGTCACGAGATGTCACACGGAGCTTAAGGCTACAAGTAACTCCAAGCTAACCCTTTGAGACTGCTACTACTTCTAAATGCTTAAATCAAGCTACTGAGAGCAACATACTGACACATACCATAGCACATCTCACTGAAATATGAAAGAGTACTGTGGAAGTAACAAAATATTGAATGTCTAAATATACTGATAATCTAGTCTGACAAAGCCTCTACTACTCAATGAACTAGAGAGCCATTGGGACAGATCCCCAACTGACTCGAACTAAACTGAAAGCAATAAAACATCTACTAAAATACTGAAATATCTGAAGATAGGTCCTCGAACCATGAGGACTCACCATTGATGAGGCTGGCGATGAGCACCTGAACCTATATTATAAGACAATGTAGCACATAGACGTATATGTGGATCAACACTTGGGAATGTACTGAGTTTATGGGGGTGTATGCAATTAAATAATCCATATCATAAGTCTTTATAGAAAACATGCATGCCACAATAGGTGACTCACATAACTTGAATAAAATCCTCATAAATCATAAATAGAAAACACACCATATAAATCACGTGAGTCATTTCACTTTATTCTAAATCAGTAGTTTTTCTTTGTACTCAAGCTTGCGAACTAGATAAAGTCTTAAAGCGACAACCTTCAGATCATACACTTTAATCTTATGGAAAACAAGGAAATTCTTTGAAACTTAAAGATTAAAACACTTAAGAACCTTAGAAATCTTAGAATCATAGCTTTTGAAATACAAGTACTTTTATCTTAAATAGAATAGGGACTACTTTGGGGAGATTCTTCTAACCAACATAAACCATGTGAGCCATATGGAGTCCAACGTCTTACCTATGTTGGGGAGAGCTGTTCTATCCTTGCCATCAGAGTAGAACCTTTTTCTTTTAGTAATTACTAGCTTAACCCACTTGAGGTAAATCAAATCCTACGATGGCTCATAGTTCTGGGGAATGAACCTCGGAATCAAGACCCACTCGGTGCTAAATACTGCTCCCATAATAGGCTCAGAACTTTTAGGAAAATTTCACCTTATACAATTCAACATTATGAAATGGGAGCCAATATGCTTCCCTTTAACTTAATTCACAAGATGTGGATTCTTTTCTTAACTTAAGATCAAAATCAACACTTTTCATTAAACTTTGGTAGACTATCATTAACAAGCTTTGAAACTTCAATGATATGGAGATATCAATACCATTCTTAAAATACTATAGAATATATCAATATTCATTCTTGGACATTAAACATGCATACATATTCAAGAAATCTTAATTCAAAATAGAGGGTAAATCATGAATTCAATCTTAAGAGTATTCCAAACATCAATCATGGAAGGAATATGCCATTCATAACATTAATTCTCAATTCAAATCTTAAAATAGGTGTAGTATCATATAATTCATGAATTAACACTTGAATTATAGAATGTAAGCTGGAAGAACTCGCTAAATTGATTCTTTGTCTTTATAAACTCTTGAACACTTTAGAGAATGCATGATTCATAATATGAATAGCTATATAGCTGAATCTTTGATTAGAAAGGGACTGCATTAAGAAGGAAAGGTACCTTCGGCTTGATATGAACTTGCGGAGAAGAGGTGCGGGTACTGGGTCCTCATATCTACTTCGGCTTCCACGTAGCACTCTTAACTGACTAATTTTGCCACGACACTTTGACCAAGGGTACTTCTTTGTTCCTAAATCTTTGGACTTGGTAATCTAAGATTTCAATTGGAATTCATCAAATGAAAGACGGACACGAACATCAGTGCTTTCTGAAGGATCAATAACAACAGAATTACCAGTATAATTCCTAAGCATGGAGACTTGAAAGATCGGATGAATAGGTGACAACTATGTAGGCAACTCAACTTCATAAGATACTTTCCCAACACGGTTAAGAACTCTGTACGGACCAACATAACGGGGACTAAGCTTCCCTATCTTCCTAAACCTTTTCACCCCTTTTATGGGTGAAATTTTCAGATACACCAAGTCATTAACTTCGAACTCAAGATCCCTTCTTCTCACGTCTGCATATGACTTCTGACGACTCTGTGCCATCTTCAACCTTTCTATAATTAAATTTACCTATCCATAGCCTCAAATACTGCATCAGGTCCAACCATAATAGCTTCACCCACTTCAAACCGACCTATGGGTGATCTATATTTTCTACCATACAAAGCCTCAAATGGTGCCATCTTGATACTTTCATGGTAACTATTATTATATGCAAACTCTATCAAAGGTAAATGGTCATCCTAACTCCCTTTGAAATCAAGAACACACGCCCTCAATATGTCCTCCAAAGTTTGGATGGTCCTTTCAGCCTGACCATAAGTCTGTGGATAAAACGCAGAACTAAGATGTACTTGGGTACCAAGAACCCTCTGAAAAGCTCTCTAAAATTGAGAAGTGAACTGAGTACCCCTATCTAAAATGATAGACAAGGGAACTCCATGCAGCTTGACTAACTCCTGAATATACTGTCTAGCATAATCCTCAGCAATATAAGATGTATGCGCATGGAAGAAATACTCTAACTTAGTCAGCCTGTCTATAACAACCCAATTAAAATCATAATGGTTTTGGGAGAGAGGTAACTAGTCACGAAATCCATATTTATCTCTAGCCATTTCTAAGTAGGTATGCTAAACTCTTGCATCACACCACTAGGTCTCTGATGCTCTACTTTAACCTATTGATAAGTTGCACACTTTGCTACAAACTCAGCTATATCTTTCTTCATACCACTCCACCAATATATTTCCTGCAAGTCGCGGTATATCTTAGAGCACTGGGGTGAATAGAATACCGCGTACCATGTATCTATGCCATGATCCTCTGTCTCAGATCGTAAACACATAGAACACATAATCTACCTTACAATATCAACAGACCATCTCCCCCTTGAGAGAATACATCTACCCTTTGGTCCTTGATAGACTCTTTTAGTATGACCAAACTAATATTTGAGTCTTGCTTCTCCTTTACTTTTGAAACCAAAGCGGATTTAGAACTACTCTACTCAAAAATACTCCCCTCAGCTGAATCAAGCAACCTAACGCCAAATCTAGTCAAATGATGCACATCATGAGCTAACTCTTTCTTACCCTTTTCTACTTGAGCAACACTACCTATTGACAACCTGCTAAGGGCATTTGCCACTATATTGGCCTTGTCGGGTGATACAACATACTCATATCATAATCTTTTAGCAGTTCTAACTATCTCCTTTGCCTAAGATTTAAATTTCTCTGAGAAAACATGTACTGCAAGATTTTGTGATCAGTGAACACGTCCACATAAACACTATAAAGATAATGCCTCCATATTTTCAAAGCAAAGACTAGAACAGCTAATTCCAAATCATGGGTTGGGTAATTCTGTTTATGAGGTTTCAACTGTATTGAGGCATAGGCTATAAATTTACCATTCTGCATTAGCAAAAAACCTAAACCAACTCTAGAGGCATCATAATACACCACAAAACAATTTGTACCATCAGGTAAAGTTAACACAGGGGCTGAAGTGAGTCTAGTCTTCAATTCCTGAAAACTCTTCCCACAGGAATCCACCGAAGCAACTTAACTTTATTTTGGGTCAATCGGGTCATGAGACATGAAATAGAAGAAAAACCTTCAAAAAATGGCAGTAATAGCCAGCTAGACCCAAGAAACTCCTAATATCAGACGAAGAGATGGGTCTAGGCCAATTTCATATGGCTTCTATCTTTTGGGAATCAACTCTAATGCCTTCGGCTGAAATGATATAACCCAAAAAAGCTACTGACCTAAGCCAAAATTCACACTTGCTGAATTTAGTGAACAACTGGTAATTTCTAAGAGTCTGCAGGAAAATTTTAAGATAATCTACATGGTTATTCTAAGAGAATACACAAAAATATCGTCTATAAAAACAATGACAAACTTATCAAGATACTATTTGAATATTCAATTCATGAGGTCCATGAAGACTGCTGGAGTATTGGTTAACCCAAAAGACATGACTAGAAACTCAAAGTGACCATAACGAGTTCAAAAGGCTGTCTTCTGGATGTCACACTCCCTTACTTTAAGTTGATGATAGCCGAATCAAAGGTCTATCTTTGAGAAGTAACTTGCACCCTGCAATTGATCAAACAGACCATCTATTCTTGGAAGAGAGTACTTATTCTGGACTGTGACCTTATTAAGCTGACGATAGTTAATACACATACTTAAAGAACCATCTTTCTTTTGCATGAATAGAACAGGTATGCCCCAATGTGACACACTGGGCCTTATAAAACCTTTGTCTAAAAAATCTTTGAGTTGTTCTTTTAACTCCTTAAACTCAGTGTATGCCATAAGTTAGTGAGGAATTGAAATAGGCTATGTTGGGAAGAAGGTCAATCCTGAATTCTATCACTCTATCGGGAGGTACTCCTGGGAGATCTTTTAGAAAAATATCAGGTAACTCATTAACAACGTTGACTGGCTGAATAGTTGATGGTTCAGACTTAGTGTCTTTAACCCTAATTCGGTGATAGATACAAACTTTAGATATAAGATTTCTATCTTTGAGATAGGAGATGAAATGAATCTTTGGGGATACTGAATTCCCAGACCACTCGAAAATTGGTTCATCAAGACACTGAAACTTAACTACATGGGTTCGACAGTCTATAGATGGACAATAAGAATGAAGCCAGTCCATACTCAGAATTACATCAAAATCCACCATATCTAACTCTATTAGATCAACAAGTATGACTCTATGATAAATAGTAATAGGACAATCTTTATACACTTTCTTGGCAACAACTGACTCCCCTACTAGAGTAGAAACTTGGAAAGGCTCAGGAATCTTTTTGGGACCCATTTTAAAGTTCACAGCAACAAGTGGGGTCACATAAGAAAAACTTGACCCGGGGTCCAACAACACGTAAACATCAAAGTGAAACACACAAAGCATACCAGTAACAATGTCGGTAGAATCCTCCTACTCCTAACGAAATGGTAAGGTGTAGAATCTATTCTGGCGCTGACCGCTAGCAGTACTAGAAGAAGCACCTTGCGGAGATACTGGACGGGCTATGGGAGCTGGGGTACTATTAGTCTGAGTCTGAGGTTGCACATCCCTATTCCCCTTCTTGGCATACAAACACTTCCTAAGTTTATAGCCCAACTTTCCACAACCAAAAACAATTCCTCTGTTCAGCCAAACACTCATCGGGATTGGTCATACCACACTTAGCACAGTAAGGATAATAAGGCCTGTTACTTACACTGTTCTGGGACTTAGACATAGAAGGACTATTCCTTTGTTCCTTCTTATTTCTGGGCACGGGAGCACTAGCTGACGAAGGTGCTGGCATAGACGAATAACTCTGAAACTGTGGACAGTTCCTTCAATGGGACCTAGCCTGACCATAATTATGCTGCTAGGATCTAGTCCTCTTGTTTCTCCTTACTTTATCTCTTTTCTTTATCTTGTTTGCCTCTATTTGATGTTTATGTATCATCAATCTAGACAGATCCATATCCCTATTTAACATAGCCATCTTACAATCTTTCAACACCATACCAAAAACTCCTATCACAAACTTACTTATACTGGTACAGATGTCAGAAATCAAATAAGGGGCATATTTTGCTAACTGGTTGAACTTCAAGCAATACTTCTTAATAGTCATGGAGCCCTGCCTCAAGTTTATGAACTCCTCTATTCTTGCATCCCTTATCTCTAATGGAAAGAACTTATCTAAGAAAGCATCTTAGAACACCTACCAAGTAACAGGAGAATCATCTACCCCTCTATACTTCTTCTATGCAACAACCCAGTTATAAGCAATATCTTTCAACCTGTAAGATGCTAGTTCCTTACTTTTTTTCCTTAGAAACAAGAATCACCTGTGTGATTTTCCTTACCTCCTCAAGATATAACTGTGGGTCCTCACCTGCCTTATACCCACAGAACTCTGGCGGATTCATCTGCATGAAATCATGAATTCAAGTAGCAGCTAAAACACCTCCCTGTTGGTGCGGAACTGCCTCCTAGTTATTGTCCTGAACATTCGTGGTGACTGCATAGGCTAGCGCCTGAAAAGCTACCTAAAACTCAGCATGTGACACGTTTGTATTCAAGGGGTCAATTATCTAGGGTTGTTCGTTATTATTTCTGTGGGTATTCACTCTTCGATGAGGCATTTTCTGAAATAATAGAGTATGAGTCAATAGCTGAGAGAGACAATTGTAAGCATGATAGGTTCTAAAAGAAAGGGATAACTTTTTCCTAAAATGTTTTATAGCTCCTTGCTCATCGATGTGGCACGCTACACACTGATGATCAAGACTCTACTTAACACGGCTTGTCAGACTCCCTAGGACTCTTTAAATCTTAGGCTCTAATACCAATTTTGTAATGCCCCAAAAATGGGTTCCGAGACATCACACGGTGCTTAAGGCTACAAGTAACCCCAAACTAATCCTTTGAGCCTGGTACTAGTTCTAAATGCTTAAATTAAGGTATTGAGAGTAACATAATGAGACATACCATAGCACATCTCACTGAAATATGAAAGAGTACTGTGGAAGTAACAAAATACTGAATGTCTAAATTTACTGACAATCTAGTCTGACAAAGCCTCTACTACTCAATGAACTAGAGAGCCATTAGGACAGATCCCCAACTGACTCAAACTAAATTGAAAGTAATAAAACATATACTAAAATATTGAAATGTCTGAAGATAGGTCCTCAAACCATGAGAACTCACCACTGTGGAGATGTAGACAAAGGTACTTGAAAGTCACTGACGAGGTTGCGGCTGAGCACCTGATCCTACATTATAAGAAAATGTAGCACATAGATGTATATGCGGATCATCACTTGGGAATGGAATGAGTTTATGGGGGTGTATGAAATTAAATAATCCATATAATAAGTCTTTATAGAAAACATGCATACCATAATAGGTGCCTCACATAGCTTGAATAAAATCCTCATAAATCATGAATAGAAAACATACCATATAAATCATGTGAGTCATTTTACTTTATTCTACATCTATACTTTTTCTTTGTACTCAAGCTTGAGAACTAGATAAGGTCTTAAAGCGACAACCTTCAGAACATACACTTTAATCTTATGGAAAATATGTAAATTCTATGAAACTTAAAGATTATAGCACTTGAGAACCTTAGAAATCTTAGAATCATTGCTTTTGAAATAAATGTACTTTTATCTTTAATAGAGTAGGGACTACTTTTGGGAGATTCTTCTAACCGACGTAAACTATGTGAGCCACATGGAGTCCAACGTCTTTCCCACGTTGTTGAGAGCTTTTCTATCCTTGCCATCGGAGTAGAACTATTTACTTTCAATGATCACTAGCTTAAAACACTTAGGGTAAATCAAATCCTACGGTGGCTCGTAGTTCTGGGACATGAGACCTCAGAGTCAAGCCCAACTCGGTGCTAAGTACTACTCCCATAATAGGCTCAAAACTTTTAGGAAAAATCCACCTTATACAATTAAACATTATGAAATAGAAGCCAATATGCTTCCCTTTAACTTAAATCACAAGATGTGGATTCTTTTCTTAACATAAGATCAAAATCAACTCTTTTTATTAAACTTTGGTAGACTATGTTTAACAAGCTTTGAAACTTCAATGATATGGAGATATCAACAACATTCTTCAAATCTATAGAATATATCAAAATTCATTCTTGGACCTTAAAATATGTATACATATTCAAGAAATCTCAATTCAAAATCGAGGGTAAATCATGACTTCAATCTTAGGAGTATTCTAGACACTAATCATGGAAGGAATATGCCATTCATAACATTAATTCTCAATTCAAATCATAAAATAGGTGTACTATCATATAATTCAAGACATGAACAAATATATAATCTCATATACTTGAATGTAGAAATTTAGGCATAATTCATATTGAAAACATTAAAATCTTTTAAAAAAACCAAAACTTTGGGAACAAGAACTGAAGGAGTGTTCTTGTTCAAACCACACATACCTCGAATTATGAACTTTGATGAATAAGCTTGCTTGAGACACTTTCTCATAATTTTGGATGAGGGTTCTTGAAGCCTTTGTCTTGGGAACATTGAATCTCAATTCAATTTAGAAAACTATGGTGACTTCTTGAGATTCTTGGGGGAGTATTTGGATACTTAGGGATTTGGCTTTGCGTAGAATGAAGATTTCGGGCATAAAGTGCTTTTTTATGCCATTGATTTGTTTATTTATCGACGGATTGGGGGTAAGGTAATTTCCCAAAATATCACCCTTTAACCCTTAACATAACTGGAAAAAATATAATCGGGAGCCCAATTTTATGAGCCACCTCGACGACTGAAAATTGACAAATGGGATTCTTGGGGTCACCACAATGCAGAGCCATCGCGTTGTCCCACTGGTTGGGACCTAGAACTTTAGTGCAAGATGCCAATATCGTGATAGGCTATGGAAATTCGACAATTGTTAAATAGACCCACTCCGCGATGCGCGAAGCACTTAAATGACGGTGTTTTACGACTAGGACTTAAATTAGCCATAACTTCTTTCCCGCTTATCAGATTTGGGTAAATCTTATATCGACAAAAAGCTTATCAAATTTCCCATGTGATAAAAATTCGTTATTAGGGAAATTCTATATGGTTAAAAATGATACTCACCTAGGATGTTATTTCTTAACCTTTTTGAGACAAAATTAAGCTTAGGGAAAGTTTGAGGTATTCTAATATCTCCCTCTTGGGATCATTCATCGTCGTATGTCACTAGAGAAGTTAAGAATACAAAGGAAACTGAGTACGTAAGCTGGAAGAACTCGCTAAACTGATTCTTTGTCTTTCTAAACTTTTGAACACTTTAGAGAATGAATGATTCATAATTTGAATAGCAATATAGCTGAATCTTTGATTAGAAAGGGAATGAATTAAGAAGGAAAGGTACCTTCAGCTTGATATGAACTTGCGGAGAAGAGGTGCGGGTACTTGGACCTCATATCTGCTTCGGCTTCACACGTAGCACTCTCAATTGACTAATTTCGCCACAACACTTTGACTGTGGGGACTTCTTTGTTCCTTAATCTCTGGATTTGGTAATCTAAGATTTCAATTAGAATCTCGTCAAATGAAAGACTATCTCGAACATTAGTTCTTTCCAAAGGATCTATAACAACAGAATCACCAATACATTTCCTAAGCATGGAGACATGAAAGACCGGATGAACAACTAACAACTCTGCAGGCAACTGAACTTCATAAGCTACTTTCCCATCATGGTTAAGAACTCTGTACGAACCAACATAACAGGGACTAAGCTTCCCCTTCTTCCCAAACCTTTTCACCCCTTTCAAGGGGGAAATTTTTAGATACACCAAGTCATTAACTTCGAACTCAAGATACTTTTTTCTTACGTCTGCATATGACTTCTAACGACTCTACGCTATCTTCAACCTTTCTCTAGTCAACTTCACCTTCTCCATTGACTCAAATACTGCCTCAAGTCCAACCAAAGTAGCTTCACCAACTTCAAACCAACTTATGGGTGATTTACACCTTCTACCATACAAAGCCTCAAATAGTACCACCTTGATACTAGCATGGTAACTATTATTATATGCAAACTCTATCAAAGGTAAATGCTTATCCCAACTTCCTTTGAAATCAAGAGCACACGCCCTCAACATGTCCTCCAAAGTTTGGATGGTCCTTTCAGCCTGACCATCAGTCTGCGGATAAAAAATGGAACTAAAATGCACTTGGGTACCAAGACCCCTCTGAAAAGCTCTCCAAAATTGAGAAGTGAACTGAGTACCCCTATCTGAGATGATAGACAAGGAAACTCCTTGCATCTTGACTAACTCCCGAATATACATTATAGCATAATCCTTAGCAGTATAAGATGTATGCACAGGCAAGAAATGTGCTGACTTAGTCAACCTATCTACAACAATCCAAATCAAATCATAATGGTGTCGGTAGAGAGGTAAACCAGTCACAAAATCCTCATTTATCTCTTCCACTTTCACGTAGGTATACTAAACTTTTGCATCACAACACCAGGTCTATGATGCTCTACTTTAACCTGTTGGCAAGTTGAACACTTAGCTACAAACACAACTATATCCTTCTTTATACTACTCAACCAATAGATTTTCCGTAAGTCGTGGTACATCTTTGTAGCACTGGGGTGAATAGAATAACATGCACCATGCACCTCTGCCATGATTCTCTATCATAGATTATCAAAACAAGGAACACATAATCTACCTTGCAATCTCAACAAACCTTCTCCCCCTAGGAGAAAACCTCTACCCTTTGATCCCTGACAGACTCCTTCAGTTTGACCAAACTAGGATCTGAGTTTTGCTTCTCCTTCACTTCTGTAACCAAAGAGGATTTGGAACTACTCTACACCAAAATACTCCCTTCAGTGGAATCAAGCAACATAACACCCAATCTATCCAAATGATGCACATCACGAGATAACTCTTCCTTACCCTTCTCTACCTGAGAAACACTACCCATAGACAACCTGCTAAGGTCCTCTGTCACTACATTGGCCTTGCCCCGGTGTACAACAAACTCATATCATAATCTTTTAGAAGTTCTAACCATCTCCTCTGCCAATGATTTAACTCACTTTAAGAAAACACATACTATAGGATTTTGTGATCAGTGAACACATCCACATGAACACCATAAAGATAATGCCTCCAAATTTTCAAAGCAAAGACTAGAACAGCTAATTCCAGATCATCATTTGGGTAATTATTTACATGAGGTTTCAACTGTCTAGAGGCATAGGCTATAAATTTACCATTCTGCATCAGCACAAAACCCAAACCAACCCTAGAGGCATCATAATACACCACAAAACCATCCGTACCATCAGGCAAAGTTAACACAGGGGCTGAAGTGAGT